>NC_133543.1:41208603-41448603 GCF_048773025.1 Camelus bactrianus | reverse complement strand
AAAGGCCAAGGATATTGTCATTGGCCTATAAAAGACATAACTGATACATTTTTCATCTAAATAGGAAAAAAAAAAAAGTATTCTCTTTCACTTAGGCATTTCTTTGATGAAATACCATCTTTGCTCAATTTTTTAAAACCCTGAATGTGATTTAAAGGAGTTTACATAAGATGACTACTATGTCATAGATTTCTCGCCTTAATTTAAAAATTAAAGACACTATATAAAATACGAAACATTTATGTAAAGATACGTATGGTTACATCTTTCATTGATATATATGAAAGAAAAATGTCCATTTCTGCAAATTAGTATCCTAGAGAAACAATTAGCCATCTTTCAAATGATGAAAGATTAATTTCTTTAGCTATTAGAGCACTAAATAGTTTCATCTTTAGACCTACTTTTTCCATATGTCCTGGCACCTTTTTTACCCCAATGAATAGGATTTCTTGATTGCAATAAGCTGAGAGATGACGTGACTAGCTAAACAAGCTTTGATATCAGATGGTTTTCAGATCAAGAAAAAGTTGGGCTCTGTATTGAAGGACAAGTACTAGGTGGAAAAGGAAGCAATAATGATGCAAAGGATAAATGAGATGCCTACATTTCCAGCAACCTCAAGCAGCACTGGCAGAACCTGACTGCTGAAAGAAGTCTGAAACAGTAACCCCAGATATCTCAAATAAACATAATATTCCAACCCTGACCCCTGCTACAACTAATCAAAACCAAATGACCTGGCCAGTCATATTGCCTCACTATACCTCATTTACCTCATCCATGTAAATGAGAGAGTTGGAACAAATAATTTCTTTTATTTCCTAAATTTGATACTAAAAGTTACGAAACGCAAAGGAAAACCAAAAACAAGGATAAAGCTTATCCAGAAGGACAAAAATCTGTATATCAAAGAAAAAATTTTGACAAATTGTACTGGTCTCTTTTCACATCATCCGTGAGAATTTGCTTGAGATGGAATGAAAATAATAATGAAATCAGTTCTCTTCCAAAACATCTGAGTCTACTGTTTTCTCTGTATGGGCAGTTCAAACTAGGGAATAGCTGTTTAAAGTTTTTGGTTTGGTTTGGTTTGGTTTTTCCTAGTAGCGATACAAGTAAAATCTCTCTCTCTTAATTTTAAATTCTGTGATGACAAGAATTCTATACATCTGGTTCTTAGTTACACATTCCAGAAATTAGTGTAGAATCTAATGCTTAATGGACACATAATAAATATCTGTTGAATGAATTAGAATAAACGAATAGAATAAATGAATCACAATGACAAACATAAATATATCTTAAATCTTTTTTTCCTAATCTGGTTAAAAAAAAAAAAAGGATGTCACATGGAAGCGCTGGGAAATTATAATCTCAAATATCTTAGAGTAGTTTGAAATAGATTTATCTTGATTTCCACTGAGTTTTCTTCACCCTGTTTTACTTACATGTATCTGATTTTGCGGATAATTTGGGGAATTGAACAAATCCATTCAGCCGGGCTGAGTTCCTCAAAAATGTACCAATTACATTTTTGCTAACTAAAAATAAAGATGTTCTAATATCTGAACAGTTGTATGATTTCAAATACCTAATATACCAATAGTGTATAATACATAATATATCAAATATGGCAGAATTTATAAGTGCTAAAAAAAAAAAAAGTCACCTGTTTAGGTAAGTTTTTAATGTTTCAAATATATATAAATGTTTAGATTTATTCTTCATTAAATTTTATAAGACATTAAATTAAACTTCCCATAATCAAAGTCCATTTCATTTAAGATGACTTCAGTTGAAAAAGATGTCCCAGTTAAAGTAGATAAGTAACCTGTCACAATAAAAAGAACTTTTCCTTCCTTAAAATAGCCCAAAACCAAAAATGCAAAATCTTAGCTGATGAAACACTAAATAGCCCTCACCAGCGGTAGAAAGCAGCAATATCAAGGTCCACATTACAATATTTAACTTAGCCTTGCCATACAAAGGTAACCTTTTTTCTCTAATGCACTGGTTGTTAAAAGCAGGAATTAAGCAATATAGTTTAAAATTGGCTTAATCCAAAACGTAGAGTGAATGAAATCTCAGTTCTCGTCCCAGTTATTACATAACAATTATGCATTTCTACTAAAAAAAAAAAAAATAGGCCAAGTATATTATACAAATATGAAAGAGAACCTTATTCAAATAAATATGAAAATTTTCCATTCTTTGTGACTTTGTTTATATTTTGGCTTTCCTCTGTGCCATTTTGACTCTATAAAAATTCTAAACTGGGAAAGTTAGGGAAAAAAGCCTTAGCATAATATTGTGATCAAAGCATTTATGCCAGAGAGAAAAGCAAGGAACATGGCAGGGCAGATCTGTGTCAGCAACTTTTCTAAAAACTTAGATTTTTTTTAAATGGTGGTTATTCTCAGTTTGATCACAGGGGTGAATACTCTATATTCTCTTTCTGAGTTTGAGCCAGTCCATTTAATCAAAATCCAATGCAAAAATAATTGTGTAGGGTTTTTTTTAGATTAAGCTATATTCTAAGTCATATTTGGGATAACCTGATGTATGATTTCTAACATCAAAAAAATAAAATTTTAGTACAGAAAATAGACCTGGAACCAAATAAAGAGTTCAAAGCTGTTAATGCTGACCTTAGGAGGATATTTTAAAGATTGAAGGGTTATTAAGTATCAAATTATTAAAGAACTTCTCTTGTTAAGAAAAAATGTTCCAGATATGCACAAAAGTAATCAAAGCATACTAAAAATTAGAATCCTATATTACTTTTGCATACAAATATTCAGGAGAAAATACTAAAAATATATATATATCTCAAATGTTAACAGAATCTTCTTTGAAAAGTTCTTGGTCTTATCCACTGTTTTTCTTTATTTTCTAGAAATTATGCATTGGACACAAATTATGCTCTTAATTGGGGGGAAATGTTAATGGCTACAGAAAATTCAAAAGATGGACAGAAAATTTGGTAGTTGGAAAAAAAATAAAAGAAATACTATTTGATCTGAACTTTGATGAACAAGTGAAGGTTATTCTGGGTGTGGTGAATAGCACAAATGGAACCTAGGTGGGAAAGCAGCAGGCTCATTTGAGGAATGGCATGGATCCATGTTACCGGCACATGGGCTGGATTAAGGGAAAAGTGTGAGATGGGGCTGTGGAAAGTTAGTTTGGAGGTAGGTTATGAATAGCCTTCAAAGCCATGCTAAGGGTGCTACCTGACTATGGCAACAGAAAGGTAGGGACAGAGAACATTAACAGCCCATGAGAAAGGGACTCACATGAGCATAGCAATTTGGAGATGGGTCTCCTTCTGATGCTAACGGAAGGAGGGAAATTTCCCAGAAAGTTTTTGCAAAGTTCCCTTGAGAGGTTCTATGGTTCTAGTAAGAATTAGGCTAATGAGTAAGAGATTTAAAGGCTTTTCAGAGTTAAAATTACAAGGATTTGCTTACCTGACTGGCTCTAAAGACATCTAGCAAGGGTAGGCTCTAGGAAGACTACTAGGGTTAAATGGCTCAGTAACCAGGAGAGGAGTCAGCTGGCAAAGTCTGACATCAGCCCACCAGTTAGAAGCTCATATTAATGCTCTGATTTGAGAATGTGAAAGAACTGAGTTTGCTACATAAGTATGCAGGACAGAAAATACAATCTAAGGACAAAATTCTGGACAATTTCTTATTTCAGGGGCAAGAAGAGAAAAACAAGCCCATGAGGAAGCAGAAGAAAGCTCAAATACAACCAAGAAGTTTCATTTCACAGGAGACAAAAGGGAGAACATTTCAAAAGAGAAATAAATGGCAGCACAGTCAAGATGCCGTGACGGGCTTGGGAAAGAATTTTGAGGGTTTCAGCTTCATTCCTGCCTCTCTGTTTGTCCCACTCCCAGCCTTTGAAGCTGTAACACTTGTCCATCAAACGTTCCCTATACAAGTGAATGCCTTAGATGAGAGAAAGAATAAAGCAACAAAAACTTGCCCTGAGATCTGTTAGCCGAGAAACACTGGGTTTTCAACCCAGAAGGACCTTTGAGGTCATTTAGTGTAAACTTTCACTTTACAGACAAAAAAAGAAAGGCTACCACCAGGTTACATGACTTGCTCAGGGCTCCAAAATCTCAGACACCTGGATTGTACTTTAGTGCTTGTCTAGTGCACATCTCTACTGATAGCAACCTTAGCTAGTCCCTTCTAAAATGGTTAGAACCACAGGAAACGTCACTGAGTTGATGAGGAAGAATCCCGACTCATTTTGTCTTGAGGCCTTTAGTCCGGATCTAAGGCCTTACTTTTCCTAGAAGTAGGCTTATCCTTAATAAAGACTATCCCTTTGTCCACCATAATTAGTATCAAGGTTTTATTTTGATTTGTTTTTGCTTGTTTTATGGTCCACAGGTAACATGAACATAAGAAATAATATTTTTCTTTAAAAGAAAAGCTAAAAAGATAAGAGAGAGTACAGGCAAGGAGAAAATGGGGTGGTGTGAGTACATATCAGAAACATCTGAAGAACTCTCTCAATTGTAAGAAGTGAAAGTTGAAGGAAAATAGAGGGGGAAAGCATCCTCGAGGGCCTTGTATCTTCTCCTGCTTCATCAAGGAGAAGATATAAGAAGCTGATTGAGAAGATCATATGGTCACAGTGTTCCCAGCAGTCAGCAGGGAAATACCCTGTACTCAGGCCAGTGGAGATGATCTCTGCAGAGAAGGGTGGGATGGAAGCTGAAAGCAGCCTCCATGTGACGTGGAGGAAGTAATGTGCAAATGGTCACTCTTACACAGCTGATCAAGATGTAATTAATTTGCAGGGTAACTGTTTTGTGAAAATTAGGGTGATATCATCTGTTACTAACATTTCTGGGATTTGTGCCCCCTTGTAATAGAAAAGAACAAATCTGACTCCAAATTAGATCTGTTCCTTTGGCTTTAACCCTGTGGTGTTTCCTAGGCTTAGTCTTGCTGGTTCTGCAACTTTTGTAAAAGAATGTTTCCTATAGCCTGAAATATACAGGATAGCCTATTCTCAAGGCTCTAACCTCTAAGGATATTAACACTTTTTCATTCATATAAAGATAACAAGTTGCAGAATAGAAAATAACATTTGTTTTGTTGGAAGTTTACAGGGATACCATGATCTAACCCACCTGGACAGCTACAAGAACAAAGGATTCCAAGAATAAATAATTCCTATACCAAGAAGTTTGCAACAACCAAGCATACCCTCTTCCCTTTTCAGTAGTCTGCCTTCTCAGTCTGCTGGCCTTCTGAATAAAGTCATTATTCTTTGCCCCAACACCTCTTCTCCAGATTTACTGGCCTGTCATGCGGCGAGCAAAACGAGTTTGGACTCAGTGACACCTTCAAATTGTGTATGTTAAAACTTTAACCAACCATACGGCTGTATTGGCGATGAGGACTCAGAGGAAGTAATAAAAGTCAAATGTGGTCCTAAGAATGGGGCCCTGGGCCCACGTGACACTGCCTTTGGCATACGGTGTCAATTCGCCTAGCTGCCCTCTATCCCAGACCCCTGCACGCATTACCCTGGCGCCTTCACCTACTCCCGGACGCCTATCACGTCTGCTATGACATGTAGACCACGAATTTGGCCACTCCCTACCACAAGTACACGCCGCTGCCGCTGCCGCTCCCGCCGCAGCTGCCGCCGCCGCTGCAGCCGCCGCACGGCCCCTCCCCAACCCAGGTTCGGCGCAGGTGCAGGGTGGCCCATTCTAGGCCAGCTCCATCAGGCCTACCTCCTCTACGACGTCGCGACGGCACGCTCCTACCAGTTCTCCATGGTGCCATGCTTCCTGCCACCTGCACTACCGCCTCCACAGGCTCAGTGCTGCTCAGTCCCAGCCTCCCGAACCAGACTGACACGGTGGAAGCAGAGGAAAACCTCACCAACACGGCGCCCGCCGTACCTCCAGAAAGCCAGGTACGGCCCTTCTGACGCTGCGCATGCGCCTGCTGGGTCCTGGAGTGCCGCGAGACTTCGTCCCGGAAGTACCTCCTACCGGGCCCAGCCTTGTGTTTTGGAGAAAGCTGCAGGGGCTTGTCCACGGGCCGGAGAGAAGCAGGTGATGTTGATCTCTCTACAGGCTAGGGCCTCTTGGCCACCTGTGCTTCAAAAGTCCGTGCGGTTTGCATTTGCTGTTGGCCCGCCTCAGATTTTTCCACACCTGATACAACTTGAGGGTATCTACCTCACCACCACGTGGGCACCTTGTAATGCAAACAGGAAGATTGCCAGAGGGAAACAGTGCTTCTGACTTAGCAATGCTGTGAGTAAAACACAGCTTTTATACCCTTAAAAAAAAAAGGGAATGGGGCCCTGGTCTTATTTATCTTACAGCATTAGTGTCCTTAAAAGAAGAAACACCAAGAAGCTTTCTTTCTGTGTTTCCATGCAGGTGGGAAGAGGTCATGTGAACGAACACATGGTAAGAAAGAGCAGTCTGCAACCGCAGGAGAGAACTCTCACCAGACAACTTGGTCAACCCTACCAGTGCCTTGATCTTGGACTTACTGTCTTCAAAACTGTGATAAAACAAACTTCTTTTGTTTAAGCCATTCAGTCTGCAGTATTTTGTTATGGCAGCCTGAGGTGACTAATACAGTTTCCTCTCTATAAAGTGAGATGATAGACGTACCTATCTTGTTAGCTAATGTGAGGATGAATTGTAATAATGTACTTAAAGTGCTCAGTACATAACGAAGTATTCAATACATATTAATTAAAAATAATAAAGGAACAAGATTACTTCACCTACCATGATTATGAATAAAATAAACCACTATGAGCTCTGAAGTAATTATGATGTCACTTTTAACACTTCTAGTTTGTATCTCATTTAGATAAGAAAAAATTGAATTTATAAAATATTTCTGGTGACATTATAGAGGGCTCAGAAATTGAAAGCTTTAAAGATACTGAATTTGGATACTTTCATCATATGAGGTGTCATGGAGTGAGTTGCTTTTATTCCTGCTCTTACTTCAGTGTGTTCTGACAGTCTCAGGCCTTGAGACAGGCCTCATGACATCATCATACCACAAATAAGCCCTTAAAATCTACTGTAGTGTGCAATGTAATTTAGACATTTCTCTACCTCTTTAATGTAGTTCTTTGATAAATCTATGCCTTGTGACTTGTGGTCATTTAAAAAGATATTTCACCTTTAGTCAATTTCCTCTTCTAATTTTCAGATTCAAAAAAAAAAAAATTGAATCTGGTTGGTAATGCAGAGCTTTCCTGTTTTCTTGGAATTGTCATGAATGATGTGCATGTTAAAAGGCATGGACTCAAATTAACATTCTTTCTTCCCAGGTCTCTTAATCACAGGAGGCTTTATTATAAAGGTAATGAAAGGGGGACAGGGGATAGCTCAAGTGGTAGAGCATATGCTTAGCATGCATGGGGTCCTGAGTTCAATCCCCAGTACCTCTTCTAAAAATAAATAAATAAACCTAAAAAAAAAAAAAACAGGCTATGTTATTCATGATGCTCTGCTTTTTATATATGAAATACAAACTATCGATTCTTTATGTTATTTGTTATGGTGTTTAATTCTTCTTTGGTAGTATTAACCTTCAATCATGCCTCCATTCATTCAGTACAAATTTATTGTATCTACCAGATTCTGTATGAGAAACTTGGAGGACAAAGAGAAATAGGATTAGTACTTGTCCTTGAAAGAACTAGGTTCTAGAGGCCTGTGATCATGCTGGTTGATTCATCTCTGGAATCTTCAAGTGTAGCTAGTATTTAATAAATGTGTTCTATTGCTATAGAGTAATCATCTAAGCAAGATGCATAAACATTGCATTTTGGTGGAAATTTCTTATTTCCATGAATACTCAGAAACAGGTTCTATATATAATTTTCTAATCATTTGCTTCTTTTATGTATGCTATTAAACTAATATCTAGGGTAAGTTATTTCATTCCAACAGGTTAAGTTGCTATCACTAATACATAAGCTTCTAATCATGAACTTACTTAGAAAGGACACATACTTATTCTATACTCTATGAATTCCTAACTAGAGAACCAAAATCCTACAGTTACTCAGGAAATGCTGGTTATATTGTCAATTAGTGTTTATAGCATTAGTCAAGAAAGAAGTGATTTAGTAAAATGTCTTCTAAGCAAGAATTAAAAATAATTTATTGGGGGGAATCCCTCCTTGTGTGAGTCAGAATTAATTCAAACACTGTTAAGGCCCCAAATCCTGAGCGTCTGTTCTCATTGGTTTTCTTTCTCCCTCACTAACATTTGCATCACTGATTACACCTCCAAAGGGGATTCCATCTGGTAATCAGAGCCTCTAATCCATTAACACCTGGCACTTACCTTTCTTTTATTTAAAACATTCTTGAGTTCAATAAAACTTTTAGCAAACAGAGCCCAGAGGTTATCTCTTACTAGCTTCTGTGCTAGCCTAGAAGGGAAGGAAACAGTAGAGGAGCCTTATTCATCTGTTTTGAAAACAGCTGGTCTGGGGAGAATACCCACTTTCTATTTATTTTCCTTGATGGCCCCCACTTCTACTTTCATCAACCTCCACTTCATATATACTTTCTGATATACTCGAGTGCAGCCTGTCGTGGTTACCAGTGACTGATATTATTAAATATACAGAAGCATTTTACCAGATGATAAAAGAAGCTGCAGTGTCTAAAAATTTCATATATCTAACGTGTTGTATAAACAGCCTAAATCCCTATACATTTTATAACTTCAGCAGTCTAAAGGTTAAAGCCTGTCAGTTGAATTTCACGAATTCCAGGAAGAAATGGGGAAGTAGCACCAACTCTTCATTGTATACCAGTGATCAAACATCTCCTCATTACACTTCAATATTGTTGCCTCTAAAGGTCACCATTGCTGAACATAATCACACAAAATCAAAACTGCAAACTTTATATATCATGGCGGTAGTAAATAGCTTGGAGCTTTATTTTCTGGTGCCTGAACAACATTCTAAACCCATTTATAAATTCCTGGGAACTGTGGCAGGAGCCAAACATATTTGCAATGCTTGGCAATAGCTTCAATTAAATCAATTTCCTGTAAAATTTTTTTTTCAGTCATTTCAGGTGAAAAACACAACTTCTACTCATAAAGTAGTAGAAGTCTTTTAAATTTCTCTGTTTCAAATTAATTTTTCCTTCTCTTATCTTCCTGTAAAAACAAGTTTGATAATTATTTGTAAATCACCTTCAGGATGGACTATGTAAAAGTTGAACTCAAAGGAAAATCATGAAGTTCATTTAGTAAAGCACTAGTATGCCCAATAAATCACTTATGTTCCTTACTTTTTCTATTCATTGATTTTGCTGTATATTATTTGGGCAGTCTGCTAACTTGTAAGATCTATGGCCTAGCTTCTTCCATGGATATCCATATGCAAAAGAATGAATGTGGACCCTTACATCATATACAAAAATTAACTCACAGTGGATAAAAGATCTAAATGTGAGACCTAAAACTATAAAACTCCTAAAGAAAACAGGGGGGTGGAGGGATCTTCAAGACATTGGATTTGGTAGTGATTTCTTGGTTATGACACCAAATGTGCAGGCAACAAAAGCAAACATAGACAAATGAGACTGCATCAAACTTAAAACTTCTGTATATGAAGGAAACAATCAACAGAGTGAAAAGACAGCCTTTGGAATAAGAAAATATTTGCAAATCATATATCTGATGAGGAAAGGGTTAATATCTAGACTATGTAAGGAATTTCTACAACTCAATAACAACAAAAATCTGATTGAAAAATGAATAAAGGACTTGGATAGATATTTCTCCAAAGAAGATATATAAATAACTAACAAGCATATGAAAAGATACTCAACATCACTGATCATAAGAGAAATACAAATCAAAACCACAATGAGATATCATCTCACATCCATTAGGACAGCCACTATCGGAAGAACAGAAAGTAACAAATGTTGGTGAGGATGCGGAGAAATTGGAACCCTTGTGCACTATTGGTGGGAATGTAAAATGGTGCATTTGTTGTGGAAAACAGTATGGCAGTTCTTCAAAAAACTAAAAATGGAATTATCATATCATCTTGCCATCCAATTTCTGGGTATATATCCAAACGGATTCAAAGTTGAATCTTGAGAAGATATTTGCACACCCATGTTCATTGCGGCATTATTCACAATAGCCAAGAGATGTAAGCAACTCAAATATCCATCAGCAGATGAATGGATAAAGAAAATATAATATACACATACAATGGGATATTATGAAGCCTTAAAAAAGGAAATCTAGTTACATGTTACAATATGGATGAAACTCGAGGACATTAATGTTGAGTGAGATAAGTCACAAGAGGACAAATATAGTGTGAAATATCTAAAGCAGTTAGTCATAATCCTAGAAAATAGAAAGTTGGTTGCCGAGGGCTAGGAGGAGAGAGAATAGGTTATTAGTGTTTAATGGATATAGAGTTTCAGTTTAGGCAATCTATCAAATAAAAATTACAAGGAAACAAAAATGGGGGGAAAAAGTAAAATTGATTTCTACACTAAGATGCTGCTTCCCACAACCATATCCACTGGTTTATCTGTAAATTTAATGTATGTGTTATGATGTGTGAACCCTTAATGTCAATGAAAGAAATAAGGGTAACTATCTAGAGATTTCATGAAAAAAAAGCTCATCAACTGAATTATTCAGATATTTCTTTCCATTTTCTATTTCACATAACATGCTTTAATTCCACTTATTTATGATTAATTCCCAGGTATTTTCAAAAAGGTAATAAAGTTCTGTCAAAATATGCGAAACAATTGTTGAATGTATTCTTTTGATTATAAGATTAGATTCAGTTACCACTTAAGAGAAGTCTAAAAAACTGTTTTTATGAGTACAGTCTGGTTTTCATTTCAGATTTCTTAGAATGTGTGTGTGTGTTATTGTTGTTGTAGTTGTTGTTTAAATCTTTACTAGATACAGATCCACACCTGTGTGTGCTATACTCCATCCCAAAGAACTTTGTTTCCTTGATTTTTCTTTCTTTCTTCACCTCACATTGTAAAAAGTGATTCATACCCAAACTCCCTGTGAGGCAGGGATTTCCTCTGAGCGGTGGGACTGGCACACTTCTCAGCCTTCAGTTTCAGCCATGGTATCCAGGACATGTACAGTTTGCTACTTCCTAGGCAGACAGGCCTCTCCATGCAGGGATGAAAGAGAATTACAAATAGAGGCAGATGATTGGTTTCTTATAACTTCTGATTTCATGCACTGATTCTGTTCAACCTAATGACTTAATGCTGAACCGTTACATTTCCCAACACTGCTGAACATTATTTCATGGAGTTACGTAGTTTTATGTTTCTTCTCTTATTTATGTTTGTTTGGGGGATTTGTGAAATCCTTTTTGATCTACAATAAGATGAGAGTTTTTTATATTGCAAAATAATGGGACTACATGCTGCATGAACTACCTTATCCTTTGTTCATTTTGCCCATTTTACTGTACCCATTAGTAGCCAATAAATATATCAACGTGCTCTCATGTGAAACCTGTCAGACTCCCCATCATTGGAAAGAA
This sequence comes from Camelus bactrianus, assembly GCF_048773025.1. Classification (NCBI taxonomy): domain Eukaryota; kingdom Metazoa; phylum Chordata; class Mammalia; order Artiodactyla; family Camelidae; genus Camelus; species Camelus bactrianus. Next base: position 41,437,002 of record NC_133543.1, on the reverse strand, counting down.
ATCAGAAAACAAATTTATGCCTGAAAAGGAAGGAATGATAAAGTATTTAAATCAGCTAGGAAATGGTAGCAACAATTTTCTTAAATGGCCAAATTTAAACAAAGAACACTCTTTTTTTCTCCTTTGGAATTATTAAGAAGTCGCAATCTAAAAGGAAATCTGCAAGGGGTAAGTCTACTAGCAGCAAAGTAAATTGGCTGCTACTGTCATCATCTTCTAGTGTTTAAAGTCCTATTACCTCAATGTTATCATCTATTTAAATCACTAAAAAGTGATGACAAATATTATCAGTAATCACAAGCTGCTCTATCCTGTACAGTAGCCACTAGCTACATATTCAAACTTGAATTTAATTAAAATCACACTGGCCACATTGTTCAGGGGCTCGATAACAACAAGTGGCTAGTAGCTACCATAATGGACAGTGTAGATAGAAAATATTTCCTTCATCACAGAAAGTTCAATTGGATAGCACTCTCTAAAGCATCATGTATACACATTTGCCATCATTTTTAGTCTTGGAAAATGTGCTCCACAGTCAAATTGCTAAATGCCACTTGTCTCAACCTGCACCTGTCCAATTTTACAAAGAATTTTAAGAAATCTCTAATTTGAGGTAAATAACTACTGAGTGGCTGCCTTGTGAAACGTAAGAGCCACTTTCATGGTTTAAGGATTCCCAAATATCCTTTAGAAAAGATCTAATAATCCCTTTTAGACAATTGTTAGATACTCTTGTCTTTGTTTTTCTGAATTTCAATGAATTTAGGGAGTAAGCAGTAAGCCTGTTTTCCTATTAAATGTTCGGAAGGACTTTAAACATAACTAAAATCTTTAGTAGTAAGGAACTGAAACATCATGCTCTGTTCAATTACCACCATGTCTTAATTATTTGAGTGTAAGTTCCCTTTCTCAATCTGAAAAGCACCTCAATAATAATTCACCCTCTTTATTAAATGCAGAAACTCTTTCTTTCATCAAGGGAGCAAGTGGATTTTTCTCAATCCAAAATGAAATGGGGGGGGGGAATTGGTGATTAGGAAGGGGATAATTTTAATTCAAGGACACTGGAAGAATAAGAAGGGAAATAAGACTTTCTGATCATACAGTCAAGCTACTTGCACAACACCCAAAGGAAACCATGTCTCTCCAGGCATATTCACAGTCATGGTTCCCAACCCACTGCTATGCCTCGTTCCACTCTGAAGCACGCAAAGCCACACACTCATGAATTGTAGGTATTTTTAACTCCTGGTCACTGTGCAGCCAGATATTGAAGTGCAAATAGCAACTGTGAATAGTGGCTTAGTTTATCTACTTCAGAGAGCATGAGTCACATGAGAGACTAGAAGCAGGCCCTACTCAGGACCACATGCACAGCAGTATAGGTAGGACAGTTCACACAATCTAGCTCTTCAGCTCTGCTGGTCTTAGAATATACCAAACAATAGCCCTTAAGTGGAAATTGAGATTTAAAGACTCTAATTTTAAAGATGAGGCAATTTTGATCTTGACACGGATAGTTTGTTAACATTTATGTTTTTTCAAGCCAATTTGTGTGAGTCTTTGCACTTCTGTTGACTTTTGTCATTGCTTAGCAGTTTAACTTTTCAGTAGGGCTGTGAGGAGTGGTGGAGTCACGTGCGTTTGAATCAAAACCTTAACCCCTGCTAGTTAATGGTGTGATGATCTTGGGTAAATCTCTCAACCCTTGTGAAATTCAGATTTCCCCTCTGGAAAAGGTGAGCTCTTTGACCTCAAATGAGGTCTACGACCAATAAATCAAATTGTATATATTGAAAATGCAACACATACAATTTATACTAAAAATAAGTTAATTTTTTCACTTATTTGCTCAGTGCTTCAAAGTTGTAGATAATACTCTTCCTCTTTCCTTCAAGCACCACTATTTTTGATCACTCACCATGTATCCAACCCTTGCTAAGTCGTTTACCTATATTAGGCTCATTTATTTTATGTATTTTCAAATAAGGAAGCCGAGGCAGAGTGAGACTCAGCAATGTGCCTGTACAGAACATGCCCAACACAGAGTTGTATAAGTTGAAACCAGGAATTTAAACCCAATGTTCTAATTTTGAGTTTGTGGTTTTTGCAACTTCCCAATAGATGGAAGTTACAGTAGTTCGTTTAGCTGATATGTAAGCAAAATTTTAGGAAAGTATTCATTTGTCTCCAGGAAGGTAGAAAGTATATTGACAATTAACATTCATTTCTGATTAGTCAAAGGGAGCTTCACTAGAGATTGAAAGTAGGGACTATGTTCTATTCAAACTTATTTCTTCACCAGTTAGCACAGTGGCTTTTGTGCCTCCTGGCCTTTCTTCACTGAGCAGAAGATTGTAATCATTGCTAAAGTCTCAGGTTTTTGCTTCTCTGCACAAAAATGAAATCAGTGGTGTGTAGCTGAATGCATTCCAGATAGCAATAACATATCATTAGCATATCGGTGACAGCAACAAAAATTCATGACAACAAAAACGTTGCATTCAAATGGGGATGTGTAAGAGTTTTCTACAAAAGAGAAACTGTTTTTCTTGTTGCTTTTGGAATGAATCTTTACATTATAGTATGACAGACCAAAGCTTTCAAAACCTGGAAATTCTAGGAAATAAAATAAGAAACTCAAAAATCCTGATACCATCCCTACTAAGTCACACTGTGTTCCAAAGCATATCATAATGTCCCAGTGCTTCAGACTTCATCATCTTTCTGACCAAAGCTAATATTTGTCTTCACAAAGCATCTAACAAGGAACCCCCAGTGAAACCTGCAGAGTTTGCTTTATAAGCAAGAACTTGGTGCAGTCCAACCTATAAGGTACTTTTTCTATGTTTACAGTAAATTAAGATGTAAGAAAATAATTTTAACCAGATATAATAGGATAGGATATTTTATATATATGTATATATATTTATCATTCCCTAATAGATAAATATACAAATGTTCTTTGTCAACGGGGAGTTGTCATCCACATTGTGATTCACTGAACAATAATCTTTCCAACTCTGGTGCCTCTATTCCCCAGAATCTTTTGCAGGAGGCAAAGAACACGGAGGAGCCCATAAGGGAGGTTTTATGGGCCTTACTTGGAGATACCACTCACATTCCATCGGTTAGATGAAGTCAAAGGCCCACATCTAACTGCAAGACAGGCTGGGAAATGTATTAGCTGTGTGTCCAGGAAGAAGAGGAAACAGATTTTAGCGAACAGATAGCAATATATAACATATCTGGATTCTCTGTATCCTGTCTGGCATAAATTATCGCAATTCTCTTCTAGCATTTTCTTCAGCATAGGAAGTTACACTTTTCTCAATGGAAGACACTCAACTGAAAAATTAAATGTGACTCATGCTATTTACTACTCCTTTGGAACCACAGCAAGTCACTTTGCCCTTCTGTGGTTTGATCTCCACACAACCTTCTCTAAAAGGATTTTTTAAATGTTATATTTTGAGTGACTTTAAAATCTCACTTTGTAGAGGATTTATTTCAGAAATAACATCAAAGGAGAAGTTAGAATCTGTTTTTAAAAATATAAGACTCATCTGTCTGTACTTCTGACAACTAAATAAGGACTAAGAAAATATTGATCGTGTCATATGAAAGCTATAAAAGAAAGACCTTTCTCCAAGTGGCATACATAGTTCATGACAAACCTTTAACCTGAAGCTAAATACATCTTTAAAAATTAGTAATGTATTTTAGGTGTGAGCATTACCCATTTTAATCTAAGCACACAAAAAAATTTTTTATTAAGTCAGAATGCTTTTGTGCTAGTACATTTCCCTTTAGTTAATTAGACTTTATTTCTGAACCTATGACGTGTGCTCTAAAAATTCTAAACTATTCATAAAGTATATTTGAAGAACAGATTGAGGTTTCATTATTTATAACTCAGTCAAGATACCAAACTGGCTAGATTGTAAACCTGCTGATACAGTAGCTTTTCTTCATCACTCTTCAGATTGTTGCTACTCAAGTTCCTAATTTATGTGCAAATTGAATTTGCCTAATGCATATAGTAAGCTCTTTTCCTTTTCTATTTTTTAAGCAGTTTCCTACACAGTGTGGTTTAAAGCACTCTTTCTGCATCTTATAAAAAGATAATTACAGCAAATAGATTATTTTCTTTGTTTTTCGTGTTGCTTTTTGTACACTCTACCCAGAGACTGAAGTGATTTCCTATCATGAACTAAATATTCATCTGGAAGTAAAGTCTTCTATGTCCTGATCAGATTTAACTCAGCTGAGAAACAAATGCAGAACTGCTTCTGTGGCATGTATTGAGAGCACAGAAATCAAGACATCATGATTCTGTTTTCAGTATTATTTCCAATTTTCTCAGGCAGATGATTTGCCATTGCATCCATTTACCTTACTTAAAAGGAATACATAATTCCTTTAGCGTGATTTCACTTAATTTCATTGAATCTTCACTCTGCTGGGCACTATCTGAAGAACAGGGAATCAAAGACAAAATTTTTACTGTTCTAGGGGAGTGCACATCCTAGCAGATAAGATGGGCTTGTAAACAGATCACTCTTATACCAATGGTTATCAACCTCTCAGTGTTCCGGAAATAATTTCAAATCCTATGGTCATTGATGGGATATTTGAAAAGATTAAAACACTCAAAACACATCAAAAATAATTTTCAAAGTGCCATTCCTACTGAATAATAATTTTGTAGGGCTCTAGGCAATATTTGATTCTCTCTCTATTTGCTTGGTAACTACAGCATTCTGTTACTGTTTAGATAGACTGCCCTGACCATATTCTCTTACATATTCACTAGAAAAAGCTAGCATACATTCCAGTAAACATGGATGTCTTTCATGGGACTAAGCCACCTACCCACCAGAAAAATGTGCCCTGTTTGGTGATGACCATGACAAATACATTTTCATTATCTTTGGGCCATTGTAAAGTTGGGGGTCAATTTATTACCACTGCCTAAACTACTCTAACTAATACAACATGTATAACCCCTTATCCCTACAAACTTGCTACTTTATTCATCCTTGCTCAAGCAAGCACTAAAGGATCGTATAAAAGAGGCTAAATAATATTCACAGAACAGTCTCTTCTGTACCTGATCATCAAGAGCCTTTGTCATAGAAACATCCACATACTTTTGCTTCATGCCTTCTTACCAATAACCTCCTCATTGACAGTTGTTCTTCTGAAGTCCTTGACCCTCTAGACGATCTTTCAGCCACTGTCTATCTACTAATCAGTATAGATCCATACTTCTTATCCATGTATTTTCCAGGGGGAAAAAAAGGAACAACTAGAAGTACTGCTTTAACTCTGGACCTGAGAGCCTTCCCCCTGCCCCCCAACACTGTCCTTCAGGAGCAATCCTGTATGGTGCTATAATGTTACCATAGTCCACCCTGGACAGTGTCATCTTTAAACTAGGTTAAATGTCTTTTTTTTCCTTTTTTCAGTGAACTTTGTGAGGGTCTAGGATTTGTTTGAGGGAGACGAAGTAGTGCAGAGTTGAGTAGGTGCAATGTGTCTGAGCCATCAGTTTACTTGTATTTTGGGTCCTTCCTGAGCTGCTAATATGGAGCCATAGCCCAGGGGTATCAGCCAGCCTAAAGGCAGTTCTGTTAAACTGGATCTGAGCCATCCTCCAAAGGAAGTTATTTACCTTTCCTGGAAGAAATATTCCCAAATAAAGTTTTTCTCTGATTACTCGCAATTCTTCTGTGTTTATCTCCATCAGCCTACTTAGTGAAGGCCTTATTCTTTGCCAAGTACATTTTACAATATTACAATAATAATTCATTTCACAGTAAAAGAAGTGAGGTAGTGGGCATATACTGATAGATTTCACTACATGTAACATGTACCTCATTGTCCAGAGCAGTTTTTTTTATAGAATGTTGGACTAGCCAGCTGGGGGTAGCATCTTGTGAAGTTGGGTATTCAGTTTATATGCCAAGGAACCAATAGGCAAAGGACAGGACTGCTGCATTTCCTGGTGCTCTGGTTATGTATTACTGGGTAATAAGTCTCCCCAAAAATCAGTGACTTGAAGAAACAATAACATTCTGTTTGCTCAAAAGCCTTTAATTAAAAAAAAAAAAAATAGCCTTCAATTGGTGAGGCTCAGCGGAGGCATTTTGTCTGTGCTCCACTGGGAGATGTTTCTAAGTCTCAGGGCTGGAACCCACTGATAGCTCAATCACTCATAGGTCTGGTGGTTTATGCTGGCTGTAGGCTAGTACCTCAGCAGAGTCTGGGATTGGATTATCTCTAGATGCCTTTGCATGTTGTCACTTGGCTTCCAAACAGCATGATGGCAGGGTTTCAATAGGTCAAAAACCCCGAGAGAGAACACCAGGTGAAAACTGTATTGCCTTTTCTAGCCTAGCTTTGGAAAACATGTAAGTTCACTTCTGTCACATCCTGTTTGTTAAATACAAGTTATTAAGGCTGGCCCAAATTCAAGAGAAGAAGAATTAGACTCTACCTTTTGATAAGAAGAGTGTCAAAGAACTTGAGGGAATTTAAATGACCAAAGTCTACCCTCTCTCCACAAATTATTTACATTCCTCCTACATGCAAAAATACATCCATCTCGCCTCAATGCTCTCCCAGAATTTCATCTATTATGACATACAGCTCAGATCGTAGGTCCAGAACTTCATCATCTAAACCAGATCCAGATACAGATGAGCCCTCTTGCTTGTGGTTCTTCAAGTATAGCTCCTCCAATACAGTTCCTCTTGAAATGAAGACCAGTAAAGAGACAAGTTATCGGTCCTTCACACTTCCAATGAACAATGACTGGACATGAACAAGATAGCTTCCATAAACCTTCCTGTGCAAAAAGGGGGAAATTAGAGATACTCAGGAGTTTCTAGTCCAAAGTAATTCTAGAATCCAGCTGGGCACAAATTTCCATTATTTTGGTTAGAGCTCAGTTTCAATGACTGGGAATAATTCTCCATACCTATTGACTCTGCCTTCTGAACTCTCAGTCCACCCTCTGAGTCATTGTGTCTTTTCCGTAAGAAATGGCCAGTGTTTGTGGCTAAGCAGTTCTGCAACCTATTTCCTGTAGTTCAGGGGCCAAAGGCTTCTTCTAATTTTGTACTGTCTCTCTTTCAGTCCAACTTGGTCATGTTTCTACCAAAACAATTTTTTTAAACTTTTTGTGACTTTCTTTGAGTCTTGTTGAGTTCATTCCATTAGATAAAAATCATGCTTATAAATCTCATAGAGATAAGCCTTTCCTTAAATTGGGCTTGCTATAAGGCTGTTGTGAGACAACACCTTTAAGATTCCTAGAAGTTTTATTTTTTTATTGGAAAAAATCTGTGAGACATGCCTGTAATATTATTAGAGGGACTTTTGTCTGTTTGAGGTACCAAATTAAATCTTTTTCAGTTTACATTAAAGAATTTTTAACTCACACCCTAGGCTTAATCTTTACACTATATTCTTGACAGAAATCTGGATTTCATATCTACCCAGAAGCTATTTTTTAAATTTAGCATTGTTTGCCATCTGGAAAGACTGGGAATAAAAAACAAATTGTTTTTGATTTTTAAATGCAGCAAATTCTGGATTCTTAACATATTTCTTTCTTCAGCTTATCTCTCCTTCTTCCAACATTTTATCATAGGCAGCTAGAAGCAGCCAGGAAATACCCTCAATACTATGCCTAAAATTATCCTTAGTTAGATCAGCCATTTCATTTAGTATATTTTCTATTTTCCATATTACTGCAGGTGACAGTATTGCTAAACTTTCCTGCACCACAGAGCAAGAACCTCCTTTTCCCTAGCCTGCAATAACATTTTCCTCACTTTCTGTTACGCCTTCCCCAGTAGCCCTTTCCTTGGCCATCAGCCTTCTGCTAACAGTCTCTTCAAAGTGCTTAAGCTTTGGCTAACATTACCCTCCTTGTCCTTCCAGATCCCACTCATAACTCAATTCCAAAGCCACTGTCACGTATTTTAAATTTGTATATGGCGGCATCCTACTTCTAAATACTGAAATATGTACTTTGTTACTGAGTGATAAACTATCCCCAAATTAAGTAGTATAAAAGCAACATTTATTTTGCTCACAAATCTGAAATTTGAGCCAGGCTCAGCTGATACATCTGTCTCTGCTCTACTCAGTATCACTAGGGTATCTCAAAGACTGAGGGCTGAAATTCAGTTGAAAGCCTATCACCTTTTATGATCTGTATGTCATTTCTGCAATATTTTAGTCATAAAAGTGAGCCATTGAAGCCAGCCCATATTCAAGGAGTGCAGAATTAGACACTACCATTTAGAGGAAGAATTTGCAGATGTTTAAAAACCACCACAGATGAAAAGACTCATTCTGATTTTTAAGGGGAAATCTAGCAGTCCTTAAATGGGTGAGGCAAGGTAAGCAGGTTTGGGATTGGCTAATTTGAGAAATTTCAGCAGGCTTTGAGGTGTAGAGGCTGTTCCGAGTCGTCTGATACCTGGCCCTTGGCTGATTAGGGTAGGAGAATATTGACTTGGCATGTGAGAGTCTCATACAGATGGTGGTTGGATGTTATTGTTTTGGATTGATTGGCTTGCATATGAAAGGCACAATCACAAGGGAATCATTTACTATCTCTAAAAATTAGCTACTTCTAGAAGGAGCAGTCTCTCATGGGCAGTGAAGCCCCAAGATGTCAAAGCATCATAAAGTACAAAAGTAAGGAACATGATTAATACAAGACACCTATCAGAATGGCTAACATCCAAAACATTGACAATATCAAATGCTGAAGAGAATGTGGTACAACAGGAACTCTCATTCATTTTTGGTGTGAATGCAAAATGGTATAGCCACTTTAGAAGACAGTTTGGCAGTTTTGCAAAACTAAACATAAGCTTACCATATGAACCAGAAACTATACTCCTATGTATTTATCCAAATGAGTCGAAAATTTAGAACCATACAAAAACCTACATATGAATGTTTATAGCAAATGCTTTCAAAATTGCCAAAAAATTGGAAGCAACCAATATGTTCTTCAATGAGAAAATGGATAAACAAAATATGGTACATCCATAAAATGGAATATTATTCAGTGATAAAAAGAAATGAGCTATCAAGCCACAAAAAGACATAAATGACCCTTAAATACATATTTCTAAGTGGAAGAAGCTAATCTGAAAGGACAACATATTGTATGATTCCAATGATAGGACATTGGAAAAAGAAAACTTTGAAGGCATTAAAAAGATCCATGGTTGCCAAGAATTCAGGAGAGGAATAGAGAGGAGGGGACAAATAAATAGGTAGAGCATATGGCATTTGTAGAACCGTGAAATTATTCTGTGTGATACTGTAATGGTGGTTATGTGATACGATGGATTTGTCAAAGCGCATAGAATGTACAACACAAAGAGTGAACCCTAACGTAAACTATACACTTTAGTTTGTGTCAATACGGTTCATCAGTTGTAACAAATATACCACAATAGAGCAGGATATTAATAATAGGGAAAACTGTGTTGGTGGAGATAGGGTATATAGAAACTTGGTATTTTCTGTGCTATTTTTCTATTTAAACCTAAAACTGATCCAAAAAACTGTCTTAAAAAAAAATGAAAGGCTAGCACAAACTGCAAGAGGATATTTGCATCTCATGTAACTGAGAAAAGGTAAACATCCAAAATATTTAGAAAACCATAACAAATTACTGAGAAAAATAAACCTTTTTTAAAGAAGGGAGAGGAAATAGACAGGAATTTCACAGAAAAGTCGTAAAAATTGCCAAACTACCTATTGAACTCAACTACAGTACTTAAAACAATAATAAAATTGAAGTAATCCTCCTTGGCCAAAATATAAAATTTGAACAATTTCAAGTGGTGGTGAGACTGTAGAGCATGAGGAACTCTCAGAGACTGCTTTTAAGTATGTAGATTGGAACACTTGCTCTGGAAAGATCTAGTTGGTTAGAATTTGTGCTTATGATTCAACACAGCAGTTGCATCATCTGATGAATACATCTGAGAGAAACTCGTGACACATGCACAAAACAAGACATGGACAAAAATATTCATTACCACATAGTTGGTCATATTGAAACTATGTAACTAACTTAAGAAAAAAATAGGTAATGAAATATATACAATAAAATAGTACAGAGTATTTTAATATGAGTAACCTTGAGCTATATGCGTCAATAGAAGTAAATCCCAAGAATGATATTGAATGAAAAAAAAATAATATGTAGACAGTGATGTTTGAAAACATGCAAAGTTTCAATTTGGGATACATGCATATGTAGTAATAGAATAAAAACATTATTGGAAATAGTAAATGGAAGTGATTACCTCTGGGAAGAAAGAAAATAGGGATTGGAAGTTGAACAAGGGCCTTCATTGTATTTGTAATGTTTTACTACTTTAAATAATTCTGAAGCCAATATTGACAAAATGTCAAGAATATATTTAAGATCAGGTTGGGGCACATTTGTTGCCATGCTCTTCTGTATATTGGAAGTACTTAACTTAAGTTAGTAAAACAATGCATATATCATAAACAAGCTCCATAGTGTTTAAAGATGAGAAAGAAACTGAGTGAAAAATGTTGGTTGGGATAATGACCTCCTAAGAATTACTTCTATCGTAATATAATGAGTTCACGGGCTCAGCTCAGGAGACAGTGATGAGACTTAACGTCATGAACACAGAGTAGAGAGAATTATGCCTAAAATTAGCAGCAGTGACAGGGTCAGAAGGCCTTACACCCTAACCCTTCCCCTCAAGGAAAGCTGTCCCAGATCACCACTTGTGATGGTCTGATGGGAACAGGAGGGTTCTCTCTCTCAGGAACCCCCTTGTTTTCAGAAAACACTATCAGCTGAGCTGTCACTGTTAACAAAGCCCAAAAGGAGAGTGAAAGCTTTGCTTTTCTTCCTGCCCACTCCTCCAACATTGTTTGATGTACCTATTCAGTTGTTAAATAAACCCGCCGTGTTGCACGGCTGCACTGTACTGATAGGAAAGTGAGTTAATGGTGCTGTCTATAATTATGAGGGGGAGTATGGATACTGTGCGATGTGAAAAGTGTATACGCATACAGATTGACTGGAGAAGCAAAAAAACCAAAACAAAACAGAACAAAAAAACACTCAGCAGAGTTGAGGATGTAAAGATTGGATCTTTCTGGGATTTAGGGCTGGGTCTGGCTTTTCTCCAAAGAGGTAACCAATTCATGTCTAAAATTAAAGAAAGAAATGAAAGACAATACAGGTATATATGAGAATCTTTTGTTTTTCAGCCCTTTCTTTCCTTATTTCAGTAGATGGAGACCAAATTGAATCAAAAAATAAGGGTAACAAAAAATGATTCGCAATAACAGGTTTTCTTACTGGCCAACGTGAGGATTGACTAGGAAGGTTCCCTGGAAATGTAGTAAAATGAGAGTCTAGAAAACTGAGCTTGTGACTTAGAGCTGACATAAATTACCACTTCTATGAAATGCAGGCACCTCATCTATATAATGGGGGTTTGAGGCTAGATCAGTGTTTCTGAAACATATTCCTTAGGCCACCTGCATCAGAATCAGGTAGAGGTACTTGTGGCAAACGCAGATTTCTGGACCACACCACAGACCCACAGGATTAGCAGGCATTGGAGGGGCTAACAAGATACACTTTAACAACTTCTCCATGAATTTGTGTATACCATTTGAGATCCAGGATTGGGTATACCAGATTTTAAATGCAACTTCCAGTACTAATCTTTGATGATTAAACATGAGTCCATTTGACTATATCCAGGTTGACATTTTCTGCACTTTGTAAGAGAACTAATCTGTTTTTTTCTTAAGTTTTTGGTGTAGTTTTCCAAAAATGCAATGTATGCTCTACCCTTTGAATAAAAGTGTCCATAGTTCCTAGTAAAACAGCTCTCTCTAGAAATTTCTGTTGATGATGCTGATGAAGGAATAGAATGGGTATTTCTCACACTCTGAAGCCCTATCATTTAATTTCATACAATGAAACAGGATAGGATATTTAGAAAGGGAAGGTGAGATCTTTCATAGGAAATACCCAGGATTAGCTTCCTTAGGTTCTTGCTTTCTGTACTCGTCTGCAATATTTCACTGTGTTGATTCTAGTCCAGTTTCTCTAAATTTGCTTTCTACTCTTTTTCTTTCATCAAATATTTGCTAAATCTTCTAAATGCCAGAAGTTTTGCTTCATGCATGGGATACTAAGGTTGAAAAAAAGACACAGTCGCTCTCCTCAGAGAACTCACAAGTTTGGAGGTAAATAGACAATATACACACTACCATATTATCATGGAGGTATTAAAATGGTTGTGAATAAAGTGATTTAACAACACAGGAAAGGAAGCAACTTGCTCTTATTTGGAGAAGTCAAGGACAGTTTTACCAAAGAGGTGATATTGGATCTGAGTCCTAGAAGTTGTGTTATGCTAGAGAGAGAAGATGAATAGAAAAGTCCAGAAGAGATGTGAGGAAACTTCCAGGAAGAAGGAAGCCTAAGCAAAGGCATAAAAGTTTTAAATGGTACCATCTGTTTAGGAAATGATACATTATTCTTAGTTTGGGGGAGAAAGATAGTATATAAGTTTGCAAAATAAATTTAGTCTCAAATTGGGAAGGTCTTGAATGTTATGCTAAAACTTAAGATAATTTTTAATCCAGTGTGATGGCTTGCTATGATTTATGTCTTGAGAAAGTTCTCTAGTACAAACATGAGAAGTAGAGAATAATCAGTAGCTAATAGGCCAGTTAGGAGACTGGTACAGTAGTCTAGGTAAGCACCTAAATTAGTTAAGAAGCAATAGCAATGGAAAGATAGGGGATAGATGGGGGAGTTATTTCAGCAGCAGAACTCAGGAGATCCGATATGTGAAAAGAAAGGGCCTAGATGAGATGTCAAAGACATTTCTGTGATTTCTAGGTTTTGGTAATTAGAAGATGGAGAAGCAATTAATAAAGATAGATCAACCAGGAAGGAGGAACAGAGTGGGTGGATGAACTTGATTCTTGACTTGTGGAGTTTGAAGTGCTTCAAATTTGAAGCCCTTAAAAAAGTGGATCTGGGCATGGAGATTTGGAAGACATCAGCATAAAGTTCACAGCTGAAATCAGGAGTACAGAAGCTGCCTGGGGGAATTTTGAATGAGAGTATAAGAGCATTGAGGATAGAAACTGGAGAATATCTACTTTTAACTCTGTTGCAAATTGGCAGACATCACAATAAATAATCTATGACAGAATGAGACAAAGACTGCGTGCATCTAGTTAACATGAAAAAGAAAGTGCTTAAGTTACAGAAAGGCATGGAACTGCTAAATTGCCAATGCTTAAAGTAGCAATTGATTACTTTAGAACATTTCTTTCTTTAGACTGGACCACACCATATGTATAACGTGCTAATACAAGAGGTTTTATAACAATTATATGAACTGTATTTAATGAAGGACATTGATATTACCAAATTAAAAGAAAGAAAAGGTGACAATTTGGTTGCACTGAATACAAAAATAGGTTTGCCATTACTTTTTGTGGAATATTTTTTTTCTTTTTTTGTGGCCCATTAATTAAATATTTTATAAGTTTTCTACAACTTGAGGTTAAGAATTATTTGTGATAAATCAAAAGGAAAAATTATATAAAGAGAGAACTACCCAGAAATAAAAAGACATGAACAAGTTATGTTTTAATTTTTTTTCAAAATCTCTCTTATTTTATGATTTGACTGCTAAAATTGATAGGATGAGGAGAGTAGCGGATGAATTTAATTTGTAACAATAGACACTTTCTCACTAAAGAATTAGTTTAACCATTCAGAGGATGAGAATCTGGCTCATTATTTTAATTAATTCAGTAGGGTTTTAACGAAATTTTATTGAGTGCTTACCATATGCCAGACACTATTCTAGGTGCTGGTATATCAGTGAACAAGACAGATGAAAATTCCTGCCTTTGTAAAGCTTATCAAACAAATAACTAATGATTAATAGTTGGTAATTGCTAGAGTAAAGGGGAGAGGCAGGAAAATGGGACAGGATGTATATGGGAACAGCAGTGGTTGAAAGTGCAAAAAAAAATGATTAGCAAGACCCTCACTAAGAAAGTAACATTTGAGCTATGACTTCAGGAGGGCAAGGAGAAAGCCATATGGACATTAGAGGAAGGGGTGGTTCCAGGCAGAGACTATAGCTAATGCAAAGACAAGAGTAGGAGCATGCTAGCCGTACTGGGAGAACAGACAGGAGTCCTGACAGCCTGGACTGAACTAGAGTATCTGGAAGAAAGAGAGATGGGGCAGAGGTGACAGGCAGTGCTGGCCATCCTGAGAGCCTTGCCTTTTCTTCTGAGTGAGATGCCAAAGGAAGTTTTCAAGCAGAGTTGGAAGAATTCTGCAGTCTTATGTTACGATGAATAAAGTACTAGCATAGTATCTATGGTTTGCCTTCTTATAGAAAATAAATTTCTCATTTTTTATACGTACATGTTGTGATAGGTAGAATTCTAAGGATGTCCTGCAAGATTGCCATCCACTGGTTACCCAGGACTAATCTAGCTGCTACTATGAAAGGATTTTGCAGATGGAATTAGGGCTACTATCAGCTGACTTTAAAACAAGGAGATTACCTAGGATTATCTGAGTAGGTCCGATGTAACCACATGAGCGCTTAAAAGCAGAGGAGAAAGACAGGTGAGTTAAGCAGAGGGAGAGATCAGAAAGATTCAAACCAAGGACTCCACCTGCCATTGCTGGCTTTGAAGATGAAAAGGGGCTACTAGACAAGGAACGCAGACAACTTCTAGGAGCTGAGAACAATCCCAGGCCAACAGCCACTTAGGAAGCAGAGGCTTTAGCCCGTATCTGCGACCACATGGAACTGAATTCTACCAAAAACCTTGAACTTGATGAACTTGAAAGTGGATTCTTCCCTGGAGCCTTCAGAAAGGAATACAGCCCTGCCACCTTGATTTCAGCCTGTGAAATCTGGAAAAGAGAAATAGCTGAACTTTGCTTTGTCCAGACTTCCGAACTACAAAACTGTAAGATAATAAATGAGTATTTTAAGCTGCTAACTTTGTGGTAATTTGTTACGGCAGCAATAGAATACTAAAACACATATGAAGGATGTAACTTCTAAATATTGTATCAGCCTAACATTTCATTGAGAATAAAGTCTATGCTTCAGAGAATTCTCTTTATTCTCTATGTGAATGTCCTGATTCAGACATGACTCAGTATAAGAGGATGAACTAATGAAGTGGAGAAGGAATCATGTGTTTCTTCAGTGGATAAAGAAATCAAAATTATATACTTTGAGAGTCTTGCTTATTGTAGCATTTTCTAAATAATCTATGTTCTGGTAAATTCATACAGTCTAGAATCCATTGGGAAAAATTAAAATATTTCAGGGATTAGGGACTAAATAAATAAGGTATTTGCAATATTCTTTTTTTTTAAATAACTGTATGTTTAAAAGAAAAAAGTCAAAAGATTTTTCTTAACTAATTAAGACCAAGAAAGCAATGAAATAAAAGGCTACCATGAGATTCATACTACCATAAGAAATCTCAAAGATTTGCAGGATTCTATAGTTCCCTAAAACTGTCCCTAGGTTGGGTTGCACATCTTTGCTACTGTCATATCTACCATAGAATAGAAGGCAGACTTGTTTCGTGATGAGCTTTTTCTTAATTCCACATCAACATAGGAAACAATTGGCCACAGGCTCTCAGCCTTCTTAAAACATGAAATATTCTTATAGACTTCAAGTTTTGCATAACTCACAGTGTTTGCCCTTATCTGAACATCTTGAGCATGGTGTTTCTCTTGTTAGAAGGTTTTTTTTTTTTCCTGATGTGTTATGTGCATTTGCTTGAAGGCCGTCATTGATGTCAAAACACAGACTCAGCATCTTCCTGTAAGACATCCCTGCCACTTTAAAGCCTATCAGAAAAGATAGTGAAAGCTGCCCCCACAAGTTCTAGTCTTTAGTGAAGATGATGAAACACACTCAGAAATAAATAGCTTCATTCAAACTAGAGCTTAAAAACAGCAGATTGATCCACTGGTTTCAAATGGGTTTTCAATAGCGGCTGACAGTGGCATCCTGTGGAGCTCAAAAGATGGTCTTGTCTCATGTGAAAGTGGGCCTTTCAAACACAGCTGTCATTCAGAACACTTCAGAATGCCATCTCCTTCTCCCTGCATATCTGAATCCATTCCTTTCTCTTCATCTTGCAAATTTTCCTATAGAAGTGATCAACTTAGAAAAAAGGAGGGAAAATTTATGTTATATAAATGTATATAAAGTGTATTTTATATATTCCAGACAATCAGTTCCTATCTGATCAAACATACTAAAAATACATCTCCTTCCTAGATTCCCCAAACCATCAGATTGTAGCCTTAAATTTTTTAAAATATACTTCTCTTTTGAATATTTTGAATTTTATTGGAATTTTTTAGAAGATTAAAAAACTATGACTGCACTTTCTCACTTGAAGCAAGTGTATTTTAGAAAGCAAATAGTATATTTTGCTATTCTAAAACTGCTTCAATTGTCCATGTTTTTATTCATTAATTTTAAATAATTTAGTAGAGTTCTACTAAATATCTACTATCATGTACCAAGTTCAGTACCTGGCACCGGGGATACATAGATTAATAAGAAGCAGTCCTCGCCTATGAAAAGTTCATAATCTACTTACCCAACTTATTTCACACAACCCCCCAAGCACACCCACCAATAAATGAACAGATGCCAATTGAAAGTTATTTCTCCAATTAAGATGATTCAAGTTAATCTCAGTTGGGGAATGGGAAATTTCTTAATAAATTATGACCTGACCCTTTCACCTACTCTCAAATGGATTTTTATCATCTATTATTTATCAATTGATCTTTGAGGCTGAACTAAATCAATATATTTTGTGCTGTCTTCTTGAAGGCAGTTATGTTTCTTGGAACCAAAATGTTCTAAGGGACTCATCATCGTTATCCTTAAACAATCTTAATAAATAGTATAAAAATTAGAAACCATTTCTATCAGAATGAGATAGGTGCCAATAGAGACAAGAGGGCCATGCAGGGGAGAGTAAAAATACCCCAGTGTCTCACAAAGTCCAAAACCCTGTGGCAAGAACGTGTTTCATAGCTGTGCATAGAAAACAATAATAATACTCTGTGTAAGTTGTGAGTTGTTTTTAAGGTGATTCAGAGAAGCTGTCTTTAAACACAGTGACATTAAACACAAACTTACTACAAACTTGTCACTTCTCTTTGAGAATTTGAGGACTTTTCTTTTAAAATAGGTAGTACTAAATGAATAAATGAATGAATGGGAGCAGCAGCAGAGGTTCAGAGGAGAAAAATGAGAATCCTCTCCTTTGACAATCTTGCAGCTGAAAGTTAGAGGAAACAGAAGTATTGGTCCTACTCTGAGAATGAGATATCTTGTTGCAGAGAAGATGCAAAGTAATCACTTCTGTAATCTCTTTTCCAGAAAGTCTTGAAAATCATTAAAATACCCCTCTTCCTTAATGCCAAAATTTCATAAGTATGGAGCTATATGATTCAAGAATTTGTATAATTCTACTTTGTTGTATTTTGCCATAACCTAATAAAGTACTTTATTTCAATCAAACAGCAGCTTAGACCATACATGATTGTTAGGCTCAATATCAATTGTCCCTCATTAATGTTGCAGAGAAGCAATTAGCATTTTGAGGCAAACAAGGTATACTTACTTAGTGGGACATGACTCTGCTGTCACCAAATTATATCTATGATTAATGATCTTCTTGAGTTTAAAGTTTGAATCACAACAGATAGATTATAAGTGAAAAATGGGGGAGGGACAGAGAAATGTGGGAAAGATGAATCTTAAGATTTGACTCATACCTGCCATTGTTCAGTAGTGAATTCAACTCATAGTGCAGTTGACCTCAAGCTTGACGCTCAAACTCCAAGGCAGTGGTTTTCAATCCTGGCCACACATAAAAGTCACCTGTAAAGCTTTTTTAAAATCCCAGTGTTCGCATCCCACCTCAGACTAATTAAATTCCCTGGAGGTGAAACCTGGGCACTCTGAGGTTTTCAAAGAATAAATGCCATAATATCCACATTTAAGAAATGAAATTGGAGTCAGGGGGAAAAAAAAAAACAGAACACCAGGAGATCTGTATTTAAACATGTTATAATAAAAGTTTTTGGTTTAGGTTTTTTGTGTTACACTGGTGGAATGAAAATTATGTTTCTGTGACACACTAGTTAGTACAGAGCTAAACAGATAATTTTTGTGTGCTAGTTTCTAGGTATTTATTTCCCCACTGAAAGTATCATTTTAGTCTAAGAAACATAGTTTTATTTCACTTTAGTCAATCCAGCCTAATCACAGCCAGATTTGGAAAAGTCACAATCTACAGAGTTACAGAGAACTATTTTAGAACTACCTGCAAAAAGTGTTTTCCTGTGGGCATGTACGTGTATGTAAATTTACACACCTGATATACTATGACTTCCTGCTCCAGAAGTCTGATTTAGGAGCTATTCAATTTGATATCAATAGATTTGTTATCAGAAACACTGAAAAGACTTAACTATTGTATGCCAGCATTATCTAGAATGAGATATTCCAGGAGACATCAGAAATAAAACATAAAATGAGGGTTATAGTCAAAGTTCACAAGCCCTAAACATTGAAAAGAATACAGTATAGTTCCAAATGTAACTCAAAGTAAACATAATATGATGGAAGAAAGGAAAGGAAGGAAGGAATGGGAAAGGAAGGGAAGGCAAGGAAAGGGAAGGGAAGGGAAGGGGGAGGGAAGGGAAGGGAAGGGAATGAGAGAGAACTAAGCACAATTTGCTGTTCTTTTTCACCCCTAGTCCCCAACTCCTTTCTACTGTTCACTTGCCTTCTCCTCTTTCATTCATCTTCCGTCCCTTCTTTTCACAAATATTCCTACCAACTCCCAAAGCTATTGAATTGCCACCATGCTTAGTAAAACGATTTTACAAAGATGGCAGACTAGATTCAGAAATAAAGTCTAGTCAAAGTTCTGAGTGACCCTATTAGACACTGCATAGATCACCCAGTTTTGAGGTCAGTCTTGTTGCTCTGCTGCTTGCAGTTCTGCCATACACAGTTGATTGATACACAGTGTTTGAATGTATTCACTTTACTTTTTAAGAGTCATTTTCATCTTGATAGTGCTATCTGTTAAATTTAGTATTTGATCCTTTCAGTCTAGATATTAGATTGTATTGTATGATATTAATTTTTGTGAATCTGCTCAGTTGTGAGATCTTTTTAGTGTTTATATCTGGAAAGTTAATTTTTCACTTTTTCTCAGCTTATAGGCAGTTAATATGGCCCTGAACTCCCCAATTAATGAATTACCAACTTTAGTAAAGTAATTTTAGATAGAGAGGACTCAATACAGAGATTCAGTCTCCTCCTTACTTACAAACCATTTCCTTTTACCATGTACCTTAGAAATAGCCAGTAGTCAGAAGAAAATAGAAAAAATATCTTTATTAATAATGTCTTATAGTCATCACTCAGAAAAAAAGTGAAATCTTCATTTAATTTAGTGAAACAAAAAATGTAGTTAATTATATAATTAGTTGATTCATTACTAACTAATTTTATGTAGTGGCAGAGGCATTTAATCTTGAATCCTCCACACCCTTGGAATATATTAGCACTGGAAATCATGGATTAAATTCTTGGGCATATTGGAAAGGTAAATATAATGGTGATATGTGTTATATAAATATGTGCATAAATATGTAGGTAGAAATAGGATTTGGAAATGGCTGGACTGGTACATTATCTTATCAGTTGTGAATTTTTTTTAGATTCTTAACTTGCTGCCAAATTTCGTGCTTAGTTGGAGAGAGTTTCATATGATTTTTTGTATGTTTATTTATGGTATTTTTTTTTCACTAAAAATGCATCATTACCTTAGCAGCTGCCACACCACATGGAGCAGCATGTGTGCTTTTTAAAAGAGATCCAGAGCACCTTCCCCCAGAAACCCGAAGCCAATATGTTTGGGAAGTCTGCAGCAGGACTCAGATTTCACCAGCAAGATAATATACAATTTAGATATTTTTGCAGGCTTTTTTTTTTTTTTTTGTATAATAATTTTCTTTACCATTTCTTCTTTCCTAAGTATCCTATTTAAAAATACTATTTCAAAAAAAGAAAAATATATAAAAGTTAATGCATAACGAGTGAGAGCTTAAAATACATTCTCTTTTGCTTGGGGCCATTTTGGAAGGAGCTTGGGACTGCCTCCACTTAACAAAAACATGAGAGAGAAAAATACAGAAATGGGTAATGGTGTATGTTTCATGAATGAGCCTTTTCTTCTTTATATATTTGAAAGAGTCTGCACCTTATTTCTTATTTTGAGTGTGTATGTGTGTGAATGAGAGACAGAGAGAGGAAGGGGAAGGGCAAGGAACTATGAACAGGAGCCATTCCAAGTCTCCGTAGCCTTCCTCTGCTTAGGCATTTGGGTTCCTCTCCCCACTTTCATGCATGTCTTGAAAAATCTCTTTTCAATCCCCAACCCCAACTCTACGTACTGAATTTTATGGTTCTTCCCTTTGGGCATATTCCAGATTACCTTTGGATAACACACCTCCAAGGCTACTATTCAGGTCAGACAAAGACAAATAGACAATGGAGCAATGCAGGCAAAGTGATCCATAAATGTAGCACACTGTATATTTTGTGTAAATGATGTTAAGCAATTCATTTTCTTGACTTTCTAATGAAATTACATGTTTAAATGAAATTCCTGATTTATTTTAAATCATGTGGACTTGATAGAGAAGACTTTGTCCTCTCAAAACAGTTCAAGATATGCAGTGGACTTTATAAATCCCCCTGTCAAAATCACTATCTGAGAGCTGTAATTTGGGGGTAAATTTCTAACATCTATTTAAAAAAGAAATTCAATTTTGACAAATGGTATCATAAAGAAAACAATACACTTATCAAGACTCCTGAAACTGTATATGATCAATTATCTATGAATCAAGCATATAAATAATATTTGATTTGATGTAAGAGGTAAATATTTAATATATGGTGTACATTATTGTGCTTTTTGGTTTTAACACATAAATCTACAGAATTGTAGAAAGTAAGATAAATCAAAAAAGAAATAGTCCTGAATATGAAGCTGAGTAGGCAAATCTAACCCTGACTACGAAGGCTGGGACCACGTCTGCGGTCCTTCAGTCCCTCGGTGGTAAAATGTGTATGATGGATGACTTCAGGCAGCTTACTTTTAATGGTTTCAGGGAGTGGGTTGCTGACACAAATGAGTGAAGGGCTGAGTGATATTGAAGGCAGTATGAAAAATGGCACCTGACACTTGGATCCCATGTCAGGGAGACAGTAGGTCGTGAGGATAGAGTGTATGGCTGGTCTAAAAGGGGCATATTGGAAGATGAGGCTCAATGCAGTCTATCTCAGCTGTAAAGAAAACCTAGCAATCCAGATTTAAACCTGAAATCTTAAGACTTTTACAAATTGACCATCAATTCAAGTTTTGCTTTATTTATTTATTTACTTTTAGAGAACTGTGCACATCTGTGGGGCATATCTGACTCACAGGCTATCTGCACATGTTAATACCCTTTAGTCTGGATTATCATTAAGATGCACTAAAATTCTATGGATTTACGACAGTGTGAATTTCAAAGAGCAAAAGGCTAATAGGCTGGTTTGGCTTATTTGAAAAAAGCTCTGAGCTCCAGGACAGTGGACATGGATTTGAGATCTGGACCAGCCATGTGTAAGTGGAGTGAGCCAGCCCTGCCACCGTCTGTGCCTCAGCACTGCCTAGTCATTTCCCCCAAAATATGGCCTTCTCACCTTTCAGGAGAGCACCTCAGTGCTAAATAATTCAGTTTGTTTCTACAGCATAGAAGTTCAATCAGTGGCCAATATGATATATTAGACTAGACCACCAGCAGGCCTGACTTTTGTCTTGCCTGGCCCTCATGAAGCTTGGCAAGATTGAATCCGCCAAGCTCAAGTGAGAGCTGGTACTGGAGAAATAGGAGTTGGCTCTTGGTTCAGTCTGTGATCCAAGAGGCTGTGCTGGGAAGGGCAGCAAAGGCCAAAAAGCCAGTGGAGCTGCCGAGTAGGAGTGCCAGAGATATAGGCAAGTGAGAGCCAAGGATTGGTGACTTGGAAAGCTGGTGTGATAACTGGAGCTGTGGCTGTAGGCCGTAGGGTAAGCTGGCTTAATTCTGCTGGATAACCTCTCTGCCCAGAGCTGCTGTCATGGGGCCTGGAGTTTTGTGTTCTGGCTCTTTCTTTACTGCATCTTAATGTTACCCTTCAGCTCTCAACAGTTAGCATAACCTCCCTGTCTGCCTCCTGGCTCTTAACAAAAGCTTGTCTGAGGCACGTGAAATTGAGGTAAGATTGTCTTAGGGATGTCCTAGCCTACAGTCCCTAGGCTGGTACTCGAATTCTGACTTTGGACAATAGAAGATCACCAGATTTGGGGATAGTTTAGCCTAGGCTCTCAGACCTGCTTGCACTGCGTTGCACTTTACTATTAAGCCTTTCGATTTTATTAAAGATAACTAGGAGAGTCAGGGATATGATTGTATCCCTGAAAAATGCTTTTGAATATCTTGTTTGCTAGATCCACCAAGAGTTCCTTCTGTAAAGCTTTGGAAAATATTTCTATTAAAGTTCAGTGAACTTGTCACTTTTTGGCCAGTCCGTAAAGAAGCTCAAAGCCAAAGATGCACTATATTATAAAGCTAGGTTACGTCTTGAGTTTGCATATTTAGATTCTACAATTTTCCAGGTCTTATTTATTTACTCAAAGACCATTTGGAAAAGGGGAAGGAATGAATAAATTCAATGAAGAAGCTAAAATGTTAACAGTTTTTTTCCAAATGCAAGGAAATTAGGAACTACTCTAAAGATACACAAAATTAAACAAAACAAATTCAGCTACCTTCTATGTAGGTATGCGCAAAACTTCAGCTCAATAATCCAGGCAAAAATACCCTTTATTTCCAAATCTTCAAACACAATCATGTGTAGCTTTTACTGCATCATTAATAGTAGCCACATCGACCCTACTGGACCGTCTCAGAAGTGTTTTGGTGTTGTTACTGTATCGGTTTCCCACATCACCCTACCCAAATCCTGTGCCAAACTCTAGCTTCAATTATATTATCTTCTTAGCAATTATTAAGTCTATCTTCTTTTTAATGTTCACCTTACTTAGAGAAACTAGATGGCTTAACCAGAATTTAACCTTTATTTTCACATGTCTTGGACCAAAACAAGAATTGTATAGTATCCTGTCACACGGAGGAAAAGGGGAAAAGCAGTTTTCTTTGAAAAGTGGTAAACTTCTAACATGCTGCACTATTCCAAAACCTAGGAATCAAAAAGCTGTTCTTAACCTTTGCCTGTCAACAGTTTCTAAGCCAGTGAACCTGGAAGGTTAATTCCTGAGCTTATTACATTTCTTTATTTGTAAAATGGAGATAATATTTCTTTCACTGAGTAGCTGGGAATTTTAAATTACCTGTTGTATGTGAAGTTAACTGGAAAGTCATTATTCAAGGGTGAATGGAAATTTCTTCATTTTTAGGGGTGGAGCTGAGAGTGGAGGGACTTGGTGGAATCCTGGACTTGTGTCCTAACTTTGACTCACCCTAGGCCCTTAGTCACTTAACTTCCCCAAACCACAAGCTTCCTACTGGAAAATTAAACATCCTATTTATGTTAGTAGATTGTTGGGCACGCACATAAATTAAAAGTTCTCTTCAAATTAAAATCATTGTTAAATCTCTGACTGATTCTAACTCAAGAAACCATGATTATTTTTATTCAAATGATCCATTTGAATGTGCACTATAGCATGCTAATATTGAAATTAGACATAAAGACATTATCAACAAAAATTAGACTTTTTTAAATGAAGATTATATTTACAAAAAAAGAGATTCTAGTTGAGGCCTGAAAGTTAATAGCTATTAACCAAATCTGCTTTTTAAGAATAATTTATATGCCTTAGTATTGTAATGATTTCTATACAATATACAGATAAATATTATTATTAAAATATTTAATAGTAGCCCTATCTCTGGAGTTGCCACTGATGTGATAGTAGACTAAAAGTATAACGTTTCTATTTTTTTTCAAGTCTCTGACAAGCCTGCAAATTTTCTGATACTAAGTTGTATAAAAGGTTAATAGTTGGTAACCACTAGGCATCAATCCATCATTGAACCACATGCCCATCGTTACCCTTAATTTCACTTACACAAAAACACATCGTTCTCTACCCTCTATAGTCAGTAGTACCAGTATTTTTCATTTTCCTAATAAAACACTATGAAAATTTAAAAGGGATGTCAGAGTATTGGGACACCTATATCAAGACCATCTTAACTGTACTAAACTTTCCCTAAACTAAATGACTTTCTGATGATTAAATGTTGGATCTTAATCTATCCTTCAAAGGCTGAGAATTTGTCCCTAAATATTCAAATCTCTGGCACACATGTCAATAATTTAAATTTGTATGTATATGCATTGCATATGTATATATTAAATACTCTTTTAATAACAGAATATATTACATTTTTGTTTTCCATGTATGATAACTGCTAAAAAGAAAAAAGTTGCTTTAAAAAAATACAGCAAGAAGGCAAGAAAGTGTACACTCAGAGAAATAATTTATCAGGTTGAACCGAGGCCAGAATCTTGGTGTCCAGTCCCTTGATCTTATTATTTATCACACAACGTGACCGGAAGAACAGGGGCAGGGAAGGAAGGGGATAAAAGGCCCTCCTGCAAGGACAGACAAAACCAGCCATTGATTAAATTGTATCTGATTGTTCACTGTCCAGTGCACCTGGCCGCTTCCCACCCCTTGCAAAATCTCCTTGGTCCCGAGGGTTGAACAGTGTTCATCTTGCAAACTGTATCCAAACTGAGATCATGAGAAAGACAAAAGCTAAATTTATCCTGTCGCTTTCTTCATTCCAAGCTCCCACTTTCCTGTGACACACAATCGTCATTTTCAATGAAGAAAAGAAAAGCTATCTTCAATAATGAATAATGGCTTCTCCTTCCCACCACCAGTAGCAGTACAACTGCATCCTACAGAAGTGTCACTTATGGAACCACAAGCAGGAAAGCAGATGCTGCTGTGTTCTCTCATCTGTGCGCATTTTTCACAGAGCTGTGGCAGTACAGGCAGGAGATAGGAGTACGGGGAGAAGGCTCCAGCCCAACTAGGAATGACCACACAGTGTCTCCCAAGAAAATATTTTATTTTCACTGCGAAAGAAAAAAGAGATTTTTCAATGGATTGCTGTGATGTTTCTAAAATTAGATCAGTTTCCTATCAGGCAAGATCCCAAAAAAATGCCTGGTTTGGCAAAAATATGTCTAAATAGTCACAGCAAATTGCTGCCTTTCCTTTGACGTGAAGGGACTGTTCGGCAGCATTTCAGTCATCAAGGTCCAATCTTGCATCTAACCAAAGCAAACTAACAAAATCTTCATTAGCCTATGTGTTTCTAAAATCACATTTGGAAAGTCATTGTTTCTGGCCATGAGACTACTTGGCCCAAATCTTGAAGCCTTGAGACCAGGTAAGCAAATAAATGATAATATTTTTTTAGAAATAGGTGCTAGTATATCTTCATATCAGCCTCACACAAAGAAATAAGGAAGTTGAAATTTGTGACTGGGTTATCATCAACTGTGATAGGAGGATGTGAGTCTGGGGGTCAGATACTCTACAAATTGAGATATTGACAGAACATTCTGAAACTCGGTTTGTTCACTAATATGTTAGTATCTGTGAGGACTGGTGGGCATATCAAATGATATGATAGTATATTAAATACCAGGCATATAGGTATTAAATAAATCATAGGTTTTATTTCATTATGATGATTATTATTGTGGCTAGTACTTGAAGGATTTAGTTGAACTTTGCAATGCTTCCAGTACAGATCTCCTGCTACAACAGACTTGATCTTTGAGAAAAGTAACTTAGGAAAGAAAAAAACCAAATATGATGAATAAGAAAGAAGTTTCAAAATTGCTGTGCATTGGAGAAAGCTGGAATTATTTTAATAGACACAATAATTGAAGCACTAAAGCCTATCATTTCTCCCTGAAAAGACAGTGGGAAGAGAAGAAAATAGTCGATGATGTGTAAAAAATAAAAAAACCTCCACTCTTGGTTACTCCTTATTCAGTCTGTTTCATGCAGCCATGCTTGAGGGCATAGAAGGCGACCTGGAGGCTGGT
Source organism: Camelus bactrianus (assembly GCF_048773025.1). Lineage (NCBI taxonomy): Eukaryota > Metazoa > Chordata > Mammalia > Artiodactyla > Camelidae > Camelus > Camelus bactrianus. The sequence goes on along the minus strand of NC_133543.1, from coordinate 41,410,639 downwards.
GGTGAAATATGTTTCTGCTCCTCTGAGAAGCTGTTAACTCAACAAGCTGTGAACAGCCTCCCAAGTCCTCAGAGAAAAACTGTGCACTTCTGATTGCATTCTACACTGGGCCAATGAGAGGACACACGCACACGGAGACCGAGGATGACAATGAGCCCAAAGGAAAAACAGGCCCATCCCACCTGTCCCAGGAAATCTTCCTGCACAAGCCCTTGTTCTCGTTTCATTAATCTCATAAAAACAGGCCCTGTGCGTTGCACTTGCTTCAATTCTTAGACTGAACTTGGAGTGTTATGGAGGGGGTTTTGCCATGTTATTACTTCCATTTTGCAATGAGAACTCTTGGATACGGAGAGTTCCTGTTCCCTGCCTAGGTGCATACCCAGACTGCTGATGATTCAGGGCCTGAGCCCAGGTACACTGACTGCAGAGCTTGAATTCTTAATCTCAGCCACTTGCCTCCTTTGGACAGAGCAGTTTCAAGCAGGTATTGAATCTGAGAGGCAGAACTACAAGCAAGGGTGAGCCTCAAAATGTTTGCATTCACAAATGCTTTCCATGAACTGAGTGTGAAATGAACACATGGTACAGAGTGTGAATGGGTAAGCCCATATTGTGGTATCCTCTCCAACCCTCAGATCACACAGCTGTCCTATAGACCATAGAGATCAGGTCAAGCCGCCAGGCCATAATCTAGAATACAAAATATGATCAACTTCATGGTAAGAATTTCTCCCTTTCAGGGTAAGAATTTGTGGAGCTGAACACACACACAGACACACGCACACCCTACTTGGTAAGACAGAACACCAAATTACAAGCTTCTTGGGGCCAAAGATCCCAGAAAAATACTCTTTTTTCTCCATGACTGATGGCTTAAAGAGTATTTTTAAATGCATTGAAAGGCTGTAGCAGGCTTTGAAGAAAAGATTGATTGACAAGAGGACATATAAAACTCCTTGTTTTGTACTCACTATGGACTGGATGTTTGTGTCCCCCTAAGATTCATCTGTTGAAACCTAATCTTCAGTGTGATGGTACTTGAAGATGGGAATTTTGGAAGGTGATTAGGTTATAAAGGTGGAGCTCTCATGAATGGGATTAATGCCCTTACAAAAGAGACCCCAGAGAGCTTCCTCATCCTCCCCCTCCATAAACCAGGAAGCAGGTCCTCACCAGACACCAAATCTGTCAGTGCCTTGATCTTGGACTTCCAGTCACCAGAACTGTGAGGAATAAATTTCTATTGTTTATAAGCCACTCAGTCTATCATATTTTGTTATGGAGCCCAAACTAAGACAGCATTTTATAATTTTACGATTCTGAAAAACTTCCCAAAATTTGTGCTAGTTTTCTTTAATATTGTTTCATGCTCTCATTAAAATAGAAAGAACTGGCAAGAGTCTCTTGAAGGTAGCTCTTTTGTAATTTAAATGATTCTCATTAAACAAACCTGAGGAAGAAAGTCTATTTTATTTTTATTATTTTTTAGAAATAACTAAAATCATAGTATTTAATCAATGACTCATTTTGTCAAACAAATAGAAAAAACGCATTGAATGACTTCATACTAGAATACAACATCAATTTCTATGATGACATTATTTAGGATTTTAGAACGATACTGTGCCAAATTAAGGAAGCATCTCTAAGATATTTCCTCATCATACAGAGAATGACAATGATGAGAAAAAGGAATTATTATTGTTTTGGAGTTATAAATGGCTTCCTTTTAAAATGCATTTCTTTGACAAGAACCATGCTACGTATTATAAAAGTCAGAGACTCAGGTCAAAGCGACAGGCTACTGTAAACTAGCTGTCAAGAGGACGTCTACAGAAGCAGGCCTCTCCCAGCACAACATCAGTGGCTAGTTGAAAAGGTTAACATCCTTTTAAACAAACTAGTTAACTATCCACTAGAGAAAAAAAAAAACAAATTTACCAATAAAATCAATCTCAGCTTCAAAAATCATTTAATGCTGTGTACTAGGAGGAAACTGTGTTTGTGATTTTAAAATATTTAGCTAACAGATTGTTTATCTTCCATCACAGATCTGTATCTGCTGTTTAGCTCATGGAACTAAAAATAGTCACTTATTTGGCACATTCTTCTGGTGAAATTATTGGCAGAAATTTCAAATTAGGTAGAAATCTTATGTTTCAGAATGCAAAGGTGTTTTGTTCTTGGTTTTATATTTTTTTGTTCTTTGTTTCTTCATTAAAGCAAGTTTATAAAGACATGAGTAAAAGGGTAAGTGTAAGACTTGAGAACAGAGGAAGACTGATACCAGTCATAATGAGTCATTTGATGAAACTGTAATGTTTTTTCATTTTAAGGACCAAGTTCAGACCAAGAGCTCTGTCACCCTTTACGCTATGTTTTTTCCATTAGCCTTTTAACCACTTGACCCTCATATGAAAACAAGAAAACGAAAATTACAAAGAGGCATTATTTGCTTCAGTGACTTTCTTACCTCTGTATTAATTGGGGCGCACACCTAAATGACCAGTAAGTTTTCCAAGCCTACTTGGAGACAAAGACAAGTTCTAGCTGCCACATACACAAGCCACTTAGTTTACAACAATAAGCAACAGATAACTAGTACCCTGATGTCAAGGAATGGAAATAGCATGCTGGCATAGGACATCTTCCTGAGCAGAATTTCTCCACTGCTGAATCCCAGAGTAATGGCTCCAGAGAGCCTGGAAGAACCTTTGAGCCCATCAGCTGCCTATGGATTATCTCTTGCAAACCAGGAAGATGGATTTGATATTGTGTTGTTACCTAAACCACCAGCTTTCTGTACTTCAATCTGCACGTTGAGCTGTCCCATCCTTCCCCCGGTGTCCATGTTGGCCCTGGTTAATGCAGTCCTCATAGGACATAATTGTTTGACACGTGTTAAGTTTATCATTCCCACAACCTGATGGTATTCCATTTACCATAATCATCTTCCTTTAAAAATAGCAGCTGTCACCCTTCTCTTGGCCCCTCCTTGAGAATTCCTTGTTTCTACCACAGGAACTGTTGTGGAAAAGTAGGCTTTCTTAGAAAATATGACTATTTAGAATTAAAAAAAGAGAAGACATTGTAGAAAATGAAATAGTATTAGGAAACTGACCTGATCATAGTTAAACTGGTTTCTTCACTACAGAATTTCTCAGAGACTTTAACTATTAGTGTGCAAAGTTATTATAAAAGGGACCTCAAGGGAAAATCTGTTGTTGTTATGCTCACCTAATAGTTCCCTCTTATTAAAAGTTATGTGACCCCATATACACTTTACATTGTCCCATTGGTGAAGGTACACATCTCACCCCTGCCCTCCATTAGTTTTAATTAGGACCCACATATTCTTTTGAAAACTCAAATATTTTGGGAGAGTGAAAAGATTGATTAGTAATATTTTATATCTTAATGTGGTTTAGTTTGAGTAGGTTGCTTCCCCCTAGCATCTAATTATGCTAAATCACACTGGTGCTGATTTAGAAGGAAAGGAGGAATATGTTTTTAGAGCACATGCAATTGAGTGGGTACATTTCTAAGTGTAAGGACTAGCAGGGGAACCGGATAACTGGGAATGTGAGGGGAACTATGTGCATGGTTTTGGTTGTGTTGGGTTGGGTTAGGTTGGGTTGGAGTTTTTGGGAGAAGTAATAATAGATTCAGTATAAAACTTAATGATGCCTATTTCACAGATAGGCACATTTTCCACAAATACATCCATCTTTCTCCCATACAACAAACTATTCCTTCTCTCAAAATTTTAGCTAATTAAATTCTGGGACTACTGAATTCAAAGTTTAGCTACACTTGGGCTAAATTTGATAAAAATGGCTAACTGAGGCTAGTTCCATTTGTTGAAACGATTTTTATAACAAACATTTTTCCAAGTTTCAAAACACGAACTTATAGGCGTACTTTTTAAACATAACCTCTTTTTAATGTGTAGTCTGCTTAAGGTTTTTTCCACTCCAAGTGTTATTTTTCCCAAACTAATTTAACAAATCCATCCTCCTAAGTGTGGGAATGTAATTACTAGTCTAGAAATATGTATATTTTGAAGGTTTATATTATATTATCACTTTTCATTTGGAGAGCTCAAGTTATTGCCAAAGTTCAAATGACATGCAGCTCCAGAAATATTTAGCATCTTTTATAAAGTCAAGATTATATAATGATACTCTGGCTTAAGTAAAAACAAACCAAACTAAAAACTTCATTATAGGCAGTTATAATGTTGATAATCAGAATTGTCGCTCTTAAAAGGCAGCCTTATCCCCCAAAAAGAATAAAATGCACGTTTCTTAAGAAAAAGTCTGTATTAACTACATTTTCTGCAATCTTGATGTCTGGCATCTGGGGCCTTGCTGACCAGGGAAAGACTGCCTTCCCCAGACTAGTTAATTACTTGAGATAGCAAATGAACCCCCTACAAACATGACTTTCATACACAAACCAGCCAATCCAGAGCCCACATTCCCCCTCTACACACACACCTCTTCTATCAGGCTTTTACATTCCAGATCAGTATTCTTCTGTCTTAATCATCTCAGGGCCAGATACCAGACAATTCAAGAGAACCCCTACACCTCAGAGCCTGCTGAAATTATTCCCGCTAGCCATTCCTAAGCCCACTTCCCCTGCTTCACTTGTTTTCCCCCTTGGAAACCACAGTAAAGGCTCTTGCCCATGCTCTCCTCTTGCATCTTCTGCCTCCTGATCGATCCTAGTGCTTCTCCATGTGGCCTGCATGGTGTACTGTATCTCTTCTTTGCAACTGCAACAAACTATCTTTTCAACACCAGTTATTCCCTAAACTGTTGATCTCATGCCTGATTAATAATAAAATCTACCTTTTAAAACAAAGGCTTCAAATTCATGCCAATAGGTTGTTTAATTTTCAATCCAGAGTGCCTAGAAATAACAGAGTGCGAGGTCTGCATCTATAGATGATGGTCAAATTAGCCCCTTTGTGGTGGTTTAACAAGAGATTAGAAGGTATGAAAATCTGGATCCTCTACCAGTTTAGCTCTCACTATCTGTGAGGTCTGAGCTTCAATGTCCTTATTTGTAAACTGAGAAATTTGAACTGGATAATCTCTATAAATCCTTCTAGACATATGATATAATTTATTAGTGTTTCTGCTAATATAGAGGTTTATTTTTAAAATTTTCTTAGTATAACTCCCCCAATTTAAACATTATGGGAGTATTATTTTGTCTATTACCAATTTTGCCACTAGATGTGAGTTCCCTTATGTCAGGTACTTGTTTGATTAATCCTTCTGTTCCTGGCCCCTATCATGGTGTGCATCCAACAGTAGGAGTTCAAAAACCATCACAACAAACAACAATTGACTGAATTAAATTACAGTGAACTTCATTTCAGGTGGAAATAGATGAACATGAAAACAGGGTAAAGAAAACTGGCATTTTACCTGGAGTCTTGAGTAAGAAAATGCTACATTGAGACAATCCAAACATTTCCTTCTAATAAATAAGTTGGTTATTTGTAAAATGAAAGAAATCGGTCACTAGAAATATTCTCAATAACTAGGAGAAGTCAAATGAAAGCTTTTTCCAAATTTTTATTTCAGGTTGCTTTAGTTTTTTCTCCTCCCTTTTTTTTCAGAATTACTGGTTATTGGTTTGGTTTTTGAAGTATTATTTCAGAGACTGATTTAAATTTTTTTATATTCACTAAAAGGCAACAATGGGCATTTTTAATTTTATAGAAAAAATGAAAAAAACTTAATCTGCAGCCATGCTAAAAAGGCAAACAAAAAGAGCAGCTTTTAATTAAATCTAAGGGCTAGAAGTCTTGGTACTTTTTTTTTCATTTCCCTCTTCATTCTTCTCCCAGCCAGTAGCTGAATGTTGCATTGTAACTGCTCCTGATCTGATTTACATTTTTCTTCAGAAAGAATATTAAAATTCACAATAGTATACATTTTAGAAGAAAATTTTAATTACTAATTCATAAGAAGTAATATTCATACGCCATGTTACATGATCTAAATTAAAACACTAAGTTGAATTTGCTCTGGGGGATGTTAATACCAGGTAATACAGGTAAAGGGACATGGCGGATGCTTCCCATGTCCTGTAAAAGAAAATTCTGAGTTTCAATAGGTGAATACATTTCAGCATCTGAGTTAAGGGGCCCTCTTTTTGAGGGGAGAACTATCTTCTAGAAATGAGATCTAAGTAACTGAACTCAATCTCAGATTGTTCCCGATCCTTGACACAAAAGGCCCAGAGGGTACTTCAAACCTCTCTTTCTTGGAAAGACCCTGCTCCAAGTTTATCATCTGGAGTTTTGGCACACAACTTAAAAGGGACTAGAAAAATAAATTGGTTAAAACTGAGCCCGGATTATGCTGTGGTTCCTTTTGTGTAATTGCTTCGATATCCAAGTCTTCTGGTCACTAGAGTCCACTTAGCAATTTTAATAAAGAAGTCAGTTATGGAAATGAGAAGAGATCAATGGCCAGCCCAGCTTTATCAGCACATCAGGAAAATTAGAAATTCTCTGATGAGTATTCCTGAGAAGTATAACTCAAGCAACTTGAACAGAATCAACACCCACAGAAATTCTTTAAGATTACCGCAACGGTTCCCACATAAGCAAAGTGGAAAATTAAGAATTTTATTCAGACAAGTTATATTTAAATAACTGAAAAATATATATGGGAAAAATAAATGAGAGCTCATGTGACAAGAACATCTCTATAAAATGAAAGAAGCAGTCTCCCTAATTACAGTCATGTCAGCAACATGAATGATCATGTTTCGATTATCAGACAGTAGAAATGCATTATTCTTTACTATTCCCTAACCCACCTAATGCCTTACACAGAACAAATTTTCAATAAATATTTTTAAATTGATGTGTTTATTATTCTAATACAATATAGGAAAATCTGTGTGTATAATATACCAATAGGCTAAACAAAAAAATAAAAATCATGATCTTTTCAATACATGTTTTTAAAAAATCCCTTAAAAGATATACATTCGTTATTTTGTTTAAAAGTAAAATTGGGGGTGGACTAATTGTCCTGTAATATAATATAAAATATGTTTGAAGCAAAAATTGCATCATGTTCAGTGGGAATTTTCCCTCAAGTATTTCTTCTTTAATCTGCATTTCCTTAAACAGAACTGGCTTGGGATGATAAAACAAAAACAGGCCATGTTTTTGGTAATAAATACATTTTCTGCTTCATCCCATCCTGTAATGGTTTATACCAACCCCCTATCAAAAGTACCCATGCTCCTCCCAGCTGTGTGTATGGTATGTGGGCTTTCGGCTTCAGTGGCTATCAAGGTCTCCGTGTCCATTGGTTGCAACTCCTGTGGACCAGTCAGCGGGTTGTGGACAAGCTCCATCCTACTGCTGGGCCTCCTGGAGTTGCACCCGGGACTGACTCTCAGGAGGCATGGACATCGCCTCTGTGCTCAATGTTAGGGGCACCGCTGCCTATGGCAGCTCATGGACAGCGCCAGCGCTGCTGCTACTTCAGGTCATGGGGCACCAGCACCGCACTGAACAGAAGTTGCAAGAACCCCTCCCTGCAACCTTTACACCACACCAGTAAATTAATCACACTACCCTGACTTGTACACTCAGCAGATCATAGAGTTTTCTTTGAGAAAACATTTTTTATTAGTGGTCAATTCTTTGTAGGATTCATGGAAAATGCAAATAAAAACAAAAGTGAGAAGTCTTTACCTAATACAGTAATACTCAATGGAATTTTAAATCAGTGCATCCCTTTTTGGAGTCCATATATGTTCTAGTAATCATAACATTTGTATTTTTTAAACCAGTAATTCCACTTTGGGGAATTATTCCTGAAGGAATAATGCAATATGTGGAACAGATTGTGTAATGAGAATGTCCATTACAGTATTATCTATAATTGTGAAAAGTAAAAACAAAATAAATGTTCAAAACCAGAATGATTATGTTAATTCTGAGCAAAAGATTATGTTAATTATGACATAGCCACTTAGTAGAAAATAAAAATAGACAATGCACAAAAGTGACTGAAGAAAATAAGCAGCATGTCTTTATTATTGCCCACATGATTACGTAAAAAGCTTAGAAGGGACCATTTAAAAATTATATTTGTTATAATGATAGGATTGTAGGAATAGATAGTTTTTTCTCTAATTTCAGCTTTATGGAATTGCTATTTTACTTTGTAAATTATGACTTCAAAATAAGGTGAAGGATAAATTAATAAATGACTACTTACAATTTTTTAACTAAAGAAACTGCATACCTTCCCCACACTAAGACTAAGTCTTGGGAGCCAAAGCTAGTTTATTTATCAACAACCGGCCAATCACCAACTGTTAACAAGTTCCAATTGCTTCCAATGTAGCATCAATGAAGTCCAGCTGAGTGTGTTTCAAGTGTTCTGCTAAATTTATAAACTTTTCCAACTGCACTTCGATCCACAAGAGTGGCCAGGGCTCTTGGTCAACAAAGACCCACAGATCTTCCTCCATGGCCTTTGTCTGGTATCTGAATCTCAGCCAGAAGGGAACGGTCACTATAATTGTGAATCACCTTCTCAGCTTCTGATGGAAAGTCAGCCTGAAATACTACTGTTGTAAACCATATCGTGGAGCTGTTGGAGATATTTAAATCATGCTACACCAAAGAAAGGAAGGAGTGCAGAAGAGGGGAGCTATGATGTAAAGTTTCAGATGACACTGGGATCATGTAAAGAGGTGATTTGTGGCTTTTGCTTCAGAGCAGCTTCAGCTCAGCCCCAGGAACGGGAAACTGAGGGACAGGTGGCAGGTTCATGGGCAGGAAGCACCAGCCATAGCAGGAGTGGGAGGTGAATGGAAAAGCAACACCAGGAACCTCAGATCCATTCCTGGGCAGCTGGGCTTCGTTCAAACATGTCCAGCCCCAGGGTGCCCACACCGACAGTGCTGAGTATATATCAGTAATTAAACCCAAGAGCTGACACCTGGTGACAAGACAAAGATCAGACCTCTGCAGAGACTGGACAGCCCCAGAATTAACAATTATTCTGAAGCCTAGGGAGACCATGAGAACCTGGGGTGATTTATCTGTTACCTAAATCTTACCCCTTCCTTCAAGGTTCAGCTATTACTTTAGCTTTGCGATCTTGGAGAAAGTCACTCGGTCTTTCTGGCACTCAATAACCTCACCTTCTAACATAGGTCTAATACTAGAAAATTTCAAAGATCCTGTCTAGCTCCAAAATTCTCTGAATTTCTGATTCAAAAACTTCACAAAACATTCCAGGTCACACTATTGCTACCTCCTCTTGAGTTTTCAAAGCACTTACTACCAGCAACTTGCAACTTACCACAACTTACCATGAGGCTAAATTTCACTAACAGCTGAACATTTTCACTTGTCCTTTCTTCCCAAATTCATCCGAAACTTACCCTCAAGGTCATGTATTCTGTTTGTCTAGAGGATGTAATAGTACATGTGAAATGAATGCTCATTTGAGAAATAATAAATGAATTCTAACATTCCCTTGCATTCACATGCACTAAATACTTAAAGATCAAGAAAAGGGAAAATTACATTTATCAAGTTTGCTTCCCCTTGGTCTGATTGGGAAGTGTTACTGGGTTCCCCAGGAAGCAAATTCTGAGACAAAGATTAAAGTGAAGAAAGCAAGTTAGGACGCGCTCTTGGGATTAACACTCCTGGATGAAAGGAAGAAAGTAGGATGGAGCCGAGGGAGAAGGAAGATGGGCTGGTACAGTCACAATGGAGGATTCAACCAGATTCAGGGAAAAGGCTTAAAACTGGGATGATCCCTTAGAGTTGTCCCAAGTGAGGACAAGGAGTTCAAACATTTATACTCACCTCCCCATCTTCCCACATAGACCTGTCACTGGTCCCATGAAGGGGATGTGACCTTGGGTGAGGCTCTCCAAGCGCAATTCCTAGAGGGGGAAGATAGCTGCAGGGAGGAGTGATTTCATGCTGCGGGGAGGGATCGGTGAGGACAGGGCAGCAACTACTGCACAAAGAGACAGCCCATTCTATATCACACAAATCACATTTTATTGTTTACTAAATGCTTTCACACAACTTGACCCCTGTAATCCAGACAACAACCCTGTGAAAAGTGAATTATTATCACTCTTAGGACCTTGCATGTGACAACTGCTTTTGAGAGACTCCTGAGTTGTTTCCATGGGCACCCACAGCTTTGCAGTTTGCACCAAGAAGACCACCGTGAAAAATACCGTAAAGCATTTTGTCAAATGCCTTGCTAAAATCAAGGCACTGATTTACACACACACACACACACACACACACACACACACACACACACACACACACACACACAGTTTCTCATGCTTTGTCCTCGAGAAGCTCATGGTGATTCCAAGTAATCATTACTTTCTCTCTTCCACTAGTGCTCACAGCACATTTTTTCCAGAGTATATTAAAGAAGAGCATCAGACTTGTTGTTCTATGGTTTCCAGAGTCTACATTTTCTGCATTCTTAAAAATGATGTCTCCTGTCTCTGACACCTCTTCTGTTCTCCACCTGCACCGCCCGTAAGTTCTTTGTGAATTCTAGTATATAATTAATATATCCAGGGCAGTGGTTCTCAACCATGACTACATAGTAGATTCCCCTGGGGAGGTTTTTAAAAAATGCCCCTGCCTGGGTCCTCACCTCACACCAATTAAAACAGAATCTCTGCAGGTGGTTTTAAAGGCTTCTCTGGCAATTCTAATAAGCAGCCAGGGTTGTGAACCAGTGATCTAGGCCTGGCTTAATTCATTTTAAACATTTGCATGGTTCCTTTACCATCCGTTTTTTATTCATAAACTTCAACCTCTGTTCTTCAATTTCTCATTGACGATCCCTTTCCATAATTCAGAAGATACAAGCAAAATCTGAATTCAGCAGTTTTACTTCCTTTTCATCACTTATTAATCTAAGCCTAAGTGGTAGTGTATGCTTTCTGGGTCCTTTGGTTGAAAACATAATTTAAGACAGTTGTTAGCATCTTTCTCAAATCTCTTCTGAATAAAACAATTCCAATAGATTTTTCAAAAATCAAATGAATTCTCTTCTTTTCTTTTAATCTCACTTGGTTGCTCTTCGTCATGCTTCCACCTCTGGTTTTATCAGTTCCATACTTAGCAAGCGATTTCTTTGCTATCGTGCAGTCACTGTTCAAGCAAGTCTCAGTGACAACTATGGCATCTTCTTTTCCTCCTTGTGTTACTGATCCGAGTTCGCTGGGTGTCTGCTCTCTAGCACTGTCATATCAATATCTCACTCCCCAAGTGTTCTAATTCTCTTTACTAGATTTCCTTTTTAAAAATCGCTGAGTACCACTTGCACTATTGGAAGGCTCCATATGACAGTTTGGAATTTATAAAGCCTACGTATGTATGTGATTCCCTCTGCGTTTTGTTTTGTAGTTCCCTGTGGGCAACATTCTACTTCCCCTGGAATTTCACGTTAAATCCTCTTTTATTCAATTATGCACATCATTCTGAGAAGTATTCTCTACTTTCTCAAAAAAAAAAAAAAAAAAATCAGTCTGGAAGTGTAAGCTATAGTCCAGAAAAGACCATTCTCTTCTTGACACCATTTAGATAGCCAGCTTTTCTCTTTAAAACCATCCTTTCCCTACTGACTTTTTTCCTTCTTGTCCCCAAATCCTTCTTTTTCTGTAAAATCGAGAAAGCACGGAACAATTCCCTTGGAGTACAAATCCCTTGGGCTCCACAGGAACATCTGGTTTCTCTGGGAGACCGCACCCTGCTCACCATCTACGCACCGCCCACAGCTTTTTATCTCTTGGTGACTCAAGTCTTTCTGGGAAATTTAGTAAATGTACCTGTACACATTCCTTGTCTTGATTTTTAAGAGCTGCTATTCTGAGAGTTAGCGATTTGTATTAATTAGTGCCTGTGTTATGGTGCCAGGGCAGTAGCCCAAAGTTCAGGAAGCTGAGGATTCAGGTCCCACCACCTCCATTAAACTGGATTACCTTGAGAAAACCATTCCAATATCTCTGAGTCTTAGTCTGTACATCTGTGAAGTGGGTAGGCAGGGGGAGATTAAATAAGGCTAGGTTTTCAAGTCTTTTTTTTTTTTAATCATCAGGACCCTTGGCATAAAATCTTACTGAAAACTCTTCAAGTATAAAAGAGAAGAATCAGAAGGACTAAGGTTGAAGTAGGGGTGAGCCTCGCCTGCCAGGTCCTGATCTCCCCACCTAGCCCATCTTGCTCCACCCTACTTTGTTCAGTGCATCTGAGAACCTCTCCGGCTGTATACAGAACAGCTGGAAAACAAATTAGAGGTTCTCAACATTTGATGTATTCAGGAATCACCTGGGAACTTGCTAAAATAGGAAATTACTGTGTAATTCCCTAAAAAAAAGCCTAGAAATTTGCCATTTACCATTTACCATTTACCATTTTTATTAAGGACTAGAGATGCAGAATGGTACCACAATTGCATCCTGAGAAAAACTAAACTGAGTGAATCTGAAGTCTCTTCAGCTTCCTTCAGTAATAAGTCAAGAAAGTACAGCATATATCCTGATTCTACACTTTGCACCCACCCTGGGTGACCATGGGCAAGTCATTGAACTTCTTCTGTTCTCACTAGTAAAATGAGGGCATTTGTAACAATGCCCACCTCAAAGGATTGTCACCAGGACTAAGTGATCTAATGTATGTCAAATACTTAAAACAATGCCTAGAACATGTTTGAAACTCAACAAATATCAGTGCTTATCATTCACTAGTCAAAGCATGACTCAGACTGCATACATACACCCAAATCTAATGTGCCAAATATTCCACACACCTCTTTAAGCAACTTCCTTTCCTGCTACGTGTTCTGTGACCTGCTTCTGCACCACTGGTCATCTCTTGCTTTTTTTTTAGCCTTAGTTTTTCCATCTGTTAGATAGGACTAGTATTATCTGATTCAGTCTACCCAAGAGGACTGTCAATACTAGGGGAAAAGTTTGAATGTTGCTTGCAGACCTTTAGAAGAAAGATGTTTTGTTACACACCAAGCAGCATTATTTCAATATTTAGTATGTTAATATAATTTTCATCAGCATCTTAGAAGGCTGGCTTATTTATGTACACAATTAGTGGAACAGAATGTAGAAAATGGTGGGCAGTGGTAAAACACAGACCATTTCCCTGAGTGAAAAAAGGCCCATAAGTCACAGGAGACAGACTAAGATGTGAAGGTCACTCACTTATTCACAGGAATAAATTATATTATACCATCAAGTAAGTTTCTTCAGCCAGTCATAAAGAAGAATACGGCTAAGTAATTTACTCGCAAATGATGGTTATAAACCACTCACACTCTAACAAATCAAATTACACCATACAAACCACCTAGTCCTGCTCACAGGGTTACCAAAGTGGGGGTGGGGAGCAGAGACTCTGCCACTTAATTGGCTTCTCGATTCTTGCCAAAGACCACGCCCCTTCATGGCTGAAGATCAGCAGCGAGTAGTTAAACTGCTCTTCGGGTTGAAACCACTCCACTTCCAACTCAGATGAGGTACCAGCAGGGCCTGTGCACAGGCTTTATGTATGGCCCTGAGACTCTGATGCACTGCTCCAGACAGTCCATCCTTGCTGAGGTAACGGCATAAAGAAGCAGATGGATGGATATAAGCATATTTGGTTTAGGGAGCTGAGGGGAGACAGCTACTAACAAGGCAGACGACAACAACAGAGAGATAAAGAGCCATATGCAAATTAGGGTAAGGATTCTCATTTATTCTTGGATTAAAATCATGCAATCCTAGAGGTGTAATATTTTAGAGGGAATAATAGCTAAGACTGACTGCATGCTGACTATCATCCGGCAGGGGATGGGGTATAGAAATTATTGTCCCCATGTTACAGACAAGGAACTGAAGCTCAGAGAGATTAATTCATTTGCCCGAACTGACACAGCTTAGTGGCAGTACAGGGATTTGACCCAAATTTGTCTGTCTCCAAGGCCCATGGCTCCAAGGAGTCACCAAGGCGCTTTGTAACAGTCTATAGGCCTCTGTAGGTATTCTGTGATGACAAATGCCTTTCTTCTTGGGTGCCAGCTCTTACTGGCAGTAGATCTGGTCTTAGCAAAAAAATAATACAAAATAAACAAACAAAAAAATACCTACCAAAAGTGAGGGTTTGCCTCCTGCACTGCTGGTGGGAATGTAGTTCGGTGCAGTCATTATGGAAAACAGTATGGAGATTCCTCAAAAAACTAAAAATAGACTTACCATATGATCCAGCAATCCCACTCCTGGGCATGTATCCAGAGGGAACCTTAATTCAAAAAGACACATGCCTGCTAATGTTCATAGCAGCACTATTTACAATAGCTAAGACATGAAAACAACCTAAATGTCCATCAACAGATGATTGGATAAAGAAGTTGTGGTATAGTTACACAATGGAATACTACTCAGCCATTAAAAAAATAAAATAATGCCATTTACAGCAACATGGATGGACCTGTCATTGGAATGTCAATTTAAGTGAAGTAAGCCAGAAAGAGAAAAAAAATTACCATATGATATCACTTATATGTGGAATCTAAAAATTAAAAAAAAAAGACAAATGAACTTATTTATAAAACAGACACAGACTCACAGACATAGAAAACAAACTTATGGTTACTGGTCACGGGAAGAGGGTAGGAAGGGATAAACTGGGAGTTCAAGCTTTGCAGATACTAACTAATATATAAAAAACAGATAAACAACAAGTTTATACTGTATATCACAGGGGACTATATTCAATATCTTACAGTAACTTATGGTGAAAGAGAATATGAAAACAAATACATGCATGTTTCTATATGACTGAAATATTGTGCTGTACACCAGAAATTGACACAACATTGTAAACTGACTATACTTCTGTAAAAATATATTTAAAAAAAGAAAGAAATGAGTTCACTACCAAGTAGAAACTATCCTTTAAAAGAAAGGCTTTCAAATATTTTATTCTAGTGTTGCCAAATGAATTTTGTTCAATTATGCACACCCTAGAACATTTTTAACATTTTTTTCATATGATTAATTAATTGTGAAATATGTCATTTCTGGCATGTTATAAATATTGATATTTTTAAAATAAAATGTTCTACCTCTCTTTTAGATATTTTTAATGAAATACAAATACCATAATAATTTGAGACTTATAATTATCCATTAAAAAATAAACAGTTGAAAATTTAACATTGTATCTTTTTTCCTGAAATAGTATTTTTATCCCACTTTCCCTATAGAATGTTATCCTAAAGTAATATGTATCTTTTATGCTTGAATTTCTCTTATTGATCGCACTATCGTTATTCTCTGGAATTTCTTATGTATATAATAGGTTTTAAAAAAATTTTTGTGACCATATGCTTAGGTTAAAATAATACTATTATAACTCACATAATCCATACAGTTAAAATATTTCTCCTAGATTTAGCTGTCATTACTTTTGTTATTGGAAAATAATTTATCGAAACCTCAAAGTTATTTATAAATGTGGATCAACAGTTATCCCAAGAAACAAAATTGTATTGTAAATCCATCTCTTATTAAATGAATGTGAGTTTATGAGGTCTTGGTCAAAGGAATTGTCCAACTTACCCTTATTTGATATCACAGGGTTTACACTTAGGGTAGTACACCCTGTGAAATTCCAGATAGGTGGTAAGCTTTTCTTTTGGGAAGTGTGAGAAGGGAAAGAAGGGAGGTGAGCAAGAAGAAATCAGACAATTGATAACACTCCAGGCAGGGTGGGGAAGGAGAGTGTATAGATGTTAATAGCTGAAATTGATTCCCTTAAAATTATTTATAACCATGTACCCCAGGGAAGTCTGTGCACTCTGGTTTGCAGACCACTGCTTTAAAACATTGATAGCTCTTCTCCAATCAGCCTCCTCAAAGAGGCAAAGATGACCAGAATGGGTGTGATCAGAGTTTACCTTCTTGACCTTGTATTTCTCTTTGAATGATGTTGAACATGCTCCCCAAGAAACATATCCTCTCTTCATTGTTATGATCCTTCCACGCTATTAATACAAGGCCATGCATAATGGGAATATGAAATAATAATTCATTAATAATTATTTCTGAGATAATCTTGTCATTTAAAATTTAACTTCATGAAAATCTATACAGTTTTTTAAAAAAGTAAGGAATGATCCTTTGGATTGTGACAGTATAAAAGCAAAAATAAGTTGATATTTAATATACTCAAAATTACTTATCTGCTCTAACTATTGTATGAACGTCACACACACACACACACACACACACACACACTCACATACATATTCTGGTTATACCCTAAGTATAGTTCAGTGCTAAGCAAAGTGAAAAAGTCAGAAAATAACAGGGCAGAGATTACAGCAAGGTTACAGTTGGGGGAGGGGGAAAAGCAGCTCCTACAGAATAATAGGTTTTAAATTGGAGGTCTTTACTGAAAACCTTCGGGAAATAAAAAGGGTCAAAAAAAAAAAAAAGAGAGAAAATTGCATAGGGGTTATATTACTTAAAAAGACAATCTCGTTTCTCTTTCAAAAATTGCTGTATTTTGGGGAAGATGCCTTTAACAATGGATGTCATCACTTAAGGACCATTGCTCAATGAAAGAGTGGTCACGAAATCTGAGTTTTACGGCACTTAAATGTTTTCTGCCAGTTTATGGAAAACGATGTCATTTTGACCAATTTGATTTAAGGAATTGAAAAATCAGACATGCAAATTAAGAAATTAAACTAATTCTTAGTGTTTTGTTTATTTTGCAATCAGGAAATATTTTTACACATTGTTTTGAAGTAATAGTCAAATTAAGACTTTATTGACTAACAAACATCCAAAATGAAATCATGTGAGGTGAGAAAAGGAATTTGCTGACTTCAGTGGCAGGGAAAGCAAAGAACTGAGTAATCAAGGCAGATCTTCGCATATCACTTTATTTTTACACATTCACTAATAAGAATCCTCTTAATATTGATAGCATATACTAAAATCATTGTCTGACCTAAAGTTTTCTAATGTCGATCAGAAAAAATGAATGTTTTAATTTCTGATATATGTAGGAATTAAATAGGTATTACATTAATAGACAAGAACTCAAGCTCAGTCAGTGTGTTCCACTCATGGCCATTGTAAAGACATAGGATTAACAAAAGCTCAACGCATTACTTCTTAACTAGATATATAATGGGATCTTGTTTCATAAATCTGTTATTTCATGAATTACATGCCTGGTACATGGTATTCTCTCCATTTTTGAGATATTAATAAATTCTTTTTCCTATAGTCTGTGGCCTATAAGTTCGGGAGACCCTAAAGACACAGGTTCAAGTGAATTCAGGTTATGGTTTTATAAAATGAAAGATGGAGTAAGGAAGGAGAAGACAGAATGGCAACAAGTCACCTTGGGATTGATGTCACCTGTGCTTCAGCCAGTTTGATGGTGCTTAATATCTTTGCTCCCAGGGGAGGCAAGATAGGCTTGGGTGAAAGATAAATACAAGACCAGAGAGGACGAGAGCTTGAGTCTTGGGAAAAAGGAAAAAGGATGCAGGAAGAATTAAGCAAAGGGCACAGATGAAGCACAAAGAAAACGACAGAGAATTTGACAGTTGTTTTCTAATGGATATTCAAAGTAGGAAAAAGGTTATATGCAAACTGTTTTCTTCTGTTTGTGTTTCACTAAAGCTTACTATTTAGAAGGTGTGTGACTTACATTGAAATTTTGGTGGTTGCTTATTCCAGATTGGAATACCAGCTGACATGTGGGGGGGGGGCTCATCACGGACCAGGCGCTGGGATCACTGTATTACCCATGTGATCTCATTTATCCTCAGGACACTGAGAGAGGGGAACTATGATTATCCCCATTTTATGGTTAAGCAACTGGGCTTAGAGATGTTGCATAACTTTAAGTTTACTTATTATGGTAAGGTCTGACGCAAGACTTCAGACTCTTTTTTTTTTTAATCCAAAGTTCTTAAACCCCCGATCTACTGAAACTACAAGATTAGTGAAATTCAAATGCGTCTTTGAAAACCAAGTGCAAATTTCATTTATTAGTAATCACCAATTGGTTCTATCAAAGTACAAACTCTTAATTAAACAAATAGTTTAATGTGTATGGGGTGAGCAGAAGGGTATTTTGTAATTTTTTTCTCACTTTCATTTTCCCTAATGAAGACATTTAGCTAGTATTTTAGTCTTGACAAATGTCATATGAGCATATAAATATCTAAATACAGGTCAACACACATTTTCAAATAAATATCTATGTATACATTTAGATAAATACATGTAGATAATTGTATGTGGGGATACACTTACAAATCAATATGTAAATTTGTGTGTAAAGAAGGTTTTACATCTTTCATATCTGTCAGTCCCCAAACCAATGGGTAGATTTAATGCAAAACAAATTTTAAAAATCTAATATAATTTTCAGATAAATCATCAAAATTATTTGGAATTTCATCCAGATAAATAAAGACAGAGAAAGAGATTACTTGCTCTATTAGACATTAAAGTGTTACAAAGCTTAAATAATTACAATACTATGATGAGACCGATGAATGGAAGAAAATGGTAAGGCAGCGGTCGCTGTGTGCATACAATGTGTGATAGAGCAAACACCATAGACCGATGGAGAAGTCCTAGATTATTTACTAAATAATACAGGAGAAAGAGAATATTTGTGGGAAAAAAATTAAATTAAGTTAAATTAAATTGCTGCTTTTATGAGGATATAAAGAGGTTAGAAAATTCAAAAAATTCTAAAATAATAGCTCTGAAACATGGTCAAAAGCCATTTTTTTTTATAATCACAAAGTTGATTAAATTTTAATCAAAGATTATAACTCCTCTTTTTCCTTTGTAACTAAATTCCCATTAGTGTAATTTAATCTAGTATTTTGAATAAATCATAGATTCATTAAATAATGCTGTTTATATAAGGATTAAGGAGTGTATTTTAAGAATATGTTATCATCTTTTTCACTTGCTGTATATATACATGTAATTCCTGTTGCCCTCATTCCTTCTGATACTTTATTAGAGCAGGAGGCTACTTTTTTTTGTTTTCTTGGAGAGGCTCCTCAAGTTTAAAATTGGGATGTGAGTAAACAATGGTGAATTTATAGCTACCTTAAGCCAAATACTTTGCCAGGCCCTGGACCTCTGGCTGTGCCCAACATCCCTGTCACAGATACAGACAAAACAGAGGGTAAGGAATGCAGGTCCTGGTTGGCCTCACAGTCTTGTAAGATGGGGATAAGTTTTTAAAATATCATCAGAGATCCTTTGTTACTGTGGGTTTCATTCAGTGTGTCACTGCAGAGAAATGCCTGTAGAGACACACTTGTCCTTCCCTGCTGAACACAGTTATTTGGAGTGATTGCAATTGGGATTTTTCCTTGCTAGGCTGGATTAGGGGGTGGAAAATTGGTTTTGCCTAAATCTTTATTCTTCCCTTCTCTTCTGGAGAAACTTTCTTTAGTTGGGCTGGTCATTTTAATGGTGGTTTCTGAATATCAAAGGCATGTTTTATAAAGTATGTCTCTTAAATCCAAGTTATCATCTTTATAGCTTTGTTTTCTGCTTGTTGTCATAATGGCAACTTAATTTTTTTAATTATGAAAATTTTCAAACATACGAAAACTATAAGAGAATTGTATAATGAACACCCAGAAATCCATAATCTAATATACTCTTGATTTAAAATGTATTAATATTTTGCTCCTCTTGTTGACATATTTTATATCCTTCCCTGTAAACTCATTAGCTCCTTTTGTAAGGGAGAACATTCTTTCATTGGCTGTAACTATCTGGTTACCCTGAAAGACATTTTCTACCTGAAAGGCAAGATAAATGCTTAGATCTTTCCCTTAAATTACATTTCAGAGTCAGAAGTTGGTATTAAAGTAGCAATAAGGGGATTTTGGTTGTTGTTTGTTTTTTTTTTAAGCATTTTTATAGGCTCATAGATTTTATATGTTAAATTGTATAAATCAATTACAGTTACTCTTTTTTTGACGCTCGAATTGTCCAGCTTCGGGCAGTAGCAGCAGTAGTAGCCCACTAATTTTCCTCTGGCTTAATTATTTGTTTCTCACGGGGTGGGAGGCACGCTCTGCCGGGAAGGGCTGCATTCACGGGGAGTAGGAAATTAGGCATGTAGTGAAGACTTAGAGGTGGAGTGAAATCAAACATAGTTACATTTACCAAACAGATGGCAAGGAGAGAAAGCTGAGATTAAACCAGAAGGGAAATATGCAGCTTTATTTTGACATGCTACTTTCTTTTCTAGATGCTAAGTATGATTTTTAATGGATACTTTTAATTATTTTGTTATGCTACCCATTAAGTTGAGAAAGCGCTTTCTTGTTCAACTCTTTCATTCATGTTTTTAAGGGAGAAGTGTAAGCAATGTTATGAGCCATTGGGTTTCTCAAAGTGAGATGTTTGCAATGGAAAAATATCTCAAGATAACTTATCTATTTTCCAGTGAATTCCAAAGTGCTTTCTGACTGTATTGACAAATAAGTTATATTGAAAGCTGTAACCACAGCTTCTTATTTTTCACTGGGTTTTTTTTTGGGGGGGGGGATTTCAAATCCTCTATAAGAATGATTAGTTTTTAATACTTAGGCAGCAGGAAATCAAACTATTCGGGTCATTTGACCTATCAGAATCAGAGGAGTGGATATTTTCAGTGGCAAGAAATGTAACTCAGCTGCACAATTCAATTAAATTATAAGACTGAAAACTGAAACTAAATTCCAGTCACCTGAAAACTAAGTACTGAAATATCCCAGTCTTCAGAGAAATATGAAGTCGGGAATGATGTTTAACACTTATTAAATTTCCTTTATTTGTGTATCTTCTTTTGTCAAGCATAGGAGGTGCTGCTGCTATCATGCTAACCTGCCTCAACAAATAGCAGTTTCCCAACTGACCTCTATGAGACTGGGATGAGGGAAATCTATGAACGAAGGTCCCCACAGGTGTAATTAAAGATGGAAGGATTTGATCCCTTTCAGTATTGACCATCCATGGATTATTATATCTCCAGTAAAGTTTCAGGAGATGTGTGTCTGAGCCTTGGAAGAGGCGGCTTGCATTCATTATTAACAGCAATAGTAATAAAAAAAAAGTGTCAACACGTTGTATCACCACATTCTGTTCCTAATATTTATAAATACAGTCTCTAAACCACAAATAATTTACCCTACATCAAATGAAACTAAACCAAACAAACAAAAACAAAAAATTATTTATATTTGATTTCTTGCCTTTTAAAATTCTTCCAACTTTTAAAAACTGTGTGTGTATCAGAGGATTGACTGAATAAGATGACTTAAGATGGATTCATGTACTTAATATTCTTCTTTGGCAGAAACAAGAAGAGGGAGAATGGAGAAAACAATAAAAGGAAAGGGAAGACAATCACCTGCCAAACTCAAGTAGAGGGGACCACACTGTAGTAATTAATTCAATAATACCACAATAAAGTTAGCCGTTACTTTTTATTATAGCATATCGGTGCTTCTAAGAACACTAACAGTGAGAAATAAATGAATATGGCTTCAGATGCTGCAGATGACGGTGGGAGGCCAGGTTTAATTCACCCTTATGAAGTCTTCTTGGATTGTGTCACTTATAGAATTTGCACTTGACTTTTGGAAACATCAAATGTTCTTGCCACTGAGAACTAATTAAGAAATCAGGCCCTCTGTGACTGAGCTCATTTTGTTCAGGTTGATTGCATGTTCAAGTTTGACTCAAGATGCTCATCTAATGTATACTGTGACCAACTATTTCAGATGGATTAAGATAATTGCCTAGCTCAACACTAGTCTGATACATTCCATGAGGATGGCATTCAAAGTCCTTAAATGAGACTGCTACCAAATCACCACTCCAAGTTTTTAAGAAGCTTGAAGTGCAAGATTTAAAGTTGTGCTTTGGAATGAACCCAGCGTAATCCCAGGCTACCATTAGCAAATAAAGAGGAGGATGTACCTTGCAGCAGGTTTCAACATGGATGGAACTCACAGACATCAGGTTAAGGGAAAGAAGCCAGACACAACCAATAGTTACTTATGATTCTGCTTATATGAAGTTCAAGAACAGACAAATGTCATCTGTGCTGACAGAAACCAGAATGGGAAATGGGTATTGACAGAGGAGGGGCACCAGGGAAACTTCTAAGGTAATGGAAATCTTCTGTATCCTGATTTAGAATGGCGACTCAGGGTATAGGTCTATAAAAATTCACTGAACTGTATACACTTGGAGCATTTTACTATATGAAAATTATACCCCAGTGAAAATAACCAAAAGGATTTTTTGCGAAACTACTTAAGTTTAAACTGCTTAAAAACAAACAAACATAAAAGTCCAGATTTTTTGGTCAAAGGCCCCAAATAGTTTCATCTTCATAATGCCATCGTTTGACTGCTGTAAGTGAATATGAACTCTTGATTCTGTGTTTATACGTCTCTGCTCTACAAACTCAACAAAGGCACCAACACCTCGGCCATGTGAACAAGTCTAGTGCGCTTGGTCTCCTGTGTCTCACTGCGTCTGGTACACTTCGAGCAGAGAAGGAGGGAAGTTAGGCCTTCCGTGGGGGCCAGGACCACAAGCCTCACCCCAGGCATTCATCCATGAAATAAATATCTGTTGGATGCTTTCTGTGAGCCAGACACTATTACAAGCACAGGAGACACATGGGTGAACAACTAACAAGGTCCCCGCCACTGCAGACCTTATCTTCAGGATTAGGGAAGAGAAGGAAACACACAACTTAAACATAAATGCCAAAATACCCTTAGCTGGTGGTATGTACCAGATGAGAGGGACCATTTCAGATGGGGCAGTCAGAGAAGGCCTCTCTGAAGACGTGGCATTTGATCAGTGACCTGAGTGATGTGGCAGAGGCAGCCCTGAAGAAAGAGAATCTGAACCAGGTAGAGAGAGCAGCAAGTCAAAGCCCCAGAGGAGAGCAAAAGCTTGACATGTCTGATAAATACAAAGACGGCCAGGGAACTAGTGGGGAAGTTTTATAAGGAAAAATAATGCTCTCAGAGGCCATTTTAAAGAGAAAGGGCATGAGACACCTCGTCCTCCTTGCTTGGCCCTGCAATAAACCTTTCTCTGCTCAAAAAGAAAAGAAAGAGAGAGAAAGAGAGACAAAGAATTTAATTCTAAATACAATAGCAAGCCATTGGAGGATTTTAAGGGAAGAGATAGTACAGATGGAGAGGAGTTAAACTTGAAAGACGCATTTGGAGGTAGAACACACCAGGTACATATGGATTCAATAGTGGAAGAGAGAAAAAAAAGTGGAGAAGAGAGAAAAGGAGAAAAAAAAAACACTGCTTTGTTTTAGGCTAGAGCAACTGATGGTTTTAGTGGCGGTGGTGTCATTTACCAAGATGGAGGAGATTTGAGGATTAAGAAATTTGAGGGAAACATGAGTTCATTTTGGACAGACTGAGTTTGAGCTATGTTTAAGCCATCTCACAAATGAACACATTTGACTTCAATAGATGAAACGGTATGACCTGAAGAAGATCAAAGTTATCATACAAATGAAAAAACATCTTCAAGTTTATCCCTGAAAATGGTGGGCAGTTGTATTTTCTTTGAATAACAAGGACAGAATTTAGAGAATCAGAAGAGGTGTTTCCAATAGTATCTTGCCGAATTCCTCAGACAGCAACGTTCTAGAAGGAATGACTGAAAAGGGAATGTACTCATCCACACCTTTGTTCTATCATACAGCAAAACATTTCCAACTTTTTGGATGCTTGCTGAGTAAGAAGTTCTGGAGTTTTTCAAAACCTAGAACTAGAAATGGTGCTATAAAGCAGCATTCTAATACACTGTGGGCAGAGATGCCTGCCAACTGATCCTACATTTTTAATTAAATAAAAATTTAAGTGTATTAGCCTTTTGGCAAAGTAT
The DNA here is from genome assembly GCF_048773025.1 of Camelus bactrianus. Classification (NCBI taxonomy): domain Eukaryota; kingdom Metazoa; phylum Chordata; class Mammalia; order Artiodactyla; family Camelidae; genus Camelus; species Camelus bactrianus. Next base: position 41,386,603 of record NC_133543.1, on the reverse strand, counting down.
AATCACTTCTATTAGTTTACCAAAAAATATTTGAAAAGGTGTTTAAAATTATTTTAGCATTGATTTGGAAACCTAATATATGTAACTAGAAGACTGGGTAAATAAATTATGGTTTCTTACACACAGGGGAATAGTATACAGCCATTAAAATAAAAATCTGTATGTATTGAAATTTAAAAATATAAAATGTATAGGTAAGTAAAAATGTAAATTATAGCAAATACAGCCTAATCTCATTTTGAATGAAAAAAATACCCAGAAGAAAATCAAATTGTGGTTAATTTTTTCTGTGATTGGGTTATTTTTGTTTATTTTGGGGGGAGTTGTTTGTTTGTTTTGAGAGGGACATAATTAGGTTTACTTATTTATTTATTTTTAGAGGAGGTACCGGGAATTGAACCCAGGACCTTGTATATGCTAAGCATGTGCTCTACCATGTGAGCTATAACCTCCCCACTGTGATTGGGTTATTTTCATGATTAGATTTTTGCAATAATCACATATTACTTTCATAGTGGAAAAGAACCATAAAAAATATTTTTCAAAGCTACCCAATGCATAATTCATATGAAACAGAGTATATGAAACTTAGGTTTTTAGTGTTATGAATGCTGAAGTAAAAGACTTGGTATAGTTTTGAGGGGACTGTGACTTTTGTAAAAAAAAAAAAATTAATTTTGAGTAAAAGCTTTAAATTAGGCTTGGAAGAGATGTGGACAAGATCTATGCTAACACCTAAGCATCCTGTCTTTCTCCTCTACTCAATATAATTTCCTTTGACCAGACCATTGTCCTACTGAGCTGTCACAGGGTTCATAGTTTTTCTCAAATGTTCGGTCACTTTGGGAAGGAGACCACTTAGTTTTCTGGGTTTAATTATTTGTTACATGATTGTAAAGATTGGCCAGAAAAAGGCTAGGTAGCTTCACATGACAGGCTCATATCATTAAAATTATTTTGAAGGGAAGAATGTATCATAGAAATGCCAATTCTTTCAAAGTTAATTTGTACATATCATGCAAGTCCAATTAGAATCTCAAAAGAGCTTCTTTTCACTGAATTTCTTTTGGAAGAGTAGGTGTCTGAGAATATTAGAGTTAATTATGAAAACGTAGAATTGTGGGGGTGGATCTGTTTTTATAGGTAATAAAACATATTATAAAGCCATGATATTCAAAGAGTATTTTCTTGACTTGAGAATAGAAAAATAAATCACTGGAATTGATTAGAGAGTGAAGAAATAAATCCCATTATGCTTGACATATACTTTATTTCTATGTGAAAAATGTTTGTAAGTCAATGAATGGTGCCTTCACAACTGGCTACTCATCTGAAAAAAATACAGGTGGATCCCTATCTCACCACATGTACAAAAATAAAGTCTAGATGGATTGAAAACTAAGATGTAAAGCATAAAACAAGCTTAAAAAAATCAGTGTATCTATTAACTAAGGATTGGAGAGGTATACAACAAAGACAGGAGCCCCACAAACTAGAAAAGATATATTTGACTTCATAACATTAAAATATACTTCCACTGCAAAAAAGAGAAAAAGACAATACTTGAACACACATAAAAGATAATCTGTTATAAATTATTTTTTAAAACCAACTAATCCAAACTAAGAAAAAAAGGACAAAGGATGCAGACAATTCAAATAAGGGTTAATCTAAATGATCAATAAATTTGCCTGTGAAAGATGATAACAGTCAAGCAAAAGAACCAAGAAGCCATTTGCTAATGTTAAAGAGTGGTAACAAGTACTTCTTTAGAAATATATGGTAATAGCCTCATACATTGCAGTGGACATTTAAGACCGAGAGTTAGTGAAAAATAATAAAACAAATGATAAGTACCCGTGATAAGATCAGCATGTATGACATAACATAAATATATACTTATATGTGGGAAAATTATAAATTGAAAGGATGGTTGCCAAAATATTAATTGGGCTGATCCCAAATAGAGGGATTTCAGGTGAGTTTAGCATTCTTCTTAAACTTGTTGAATAATTTTTTTTGATTTGTATAATGCTAAATCATCAATTAAAATTTGTGACAAAATTCTTATGAAACTCAAAACCATCCAAGTACATGCTTCTTTCAAACTTTCCTTCTCTAATTTTATTTCTACTTCAAGTTTGGTTGGTTTGTTTTCATTTTAATGGAAATAGGGGAAGGTGGAGGGAGATTAGAAGTGAGAAAACATGCTCACCAAGGAACAGGGCGTTTGGATGTCCCTGAATGAGATTCAGATAGAATGACATCATACAGCACTAAAAGTTTCCATTCCATCTCTTCTCATTCCTATTTTAGTAACCTTTGACATTTGGAGAAACAAAAGCCTACAGTCATTTTTGCTTTTCTGTCTCCCCAGGGCCTTACACAATTGTCAGTGATTATTTGTACCACTGATAGCAATGACAGCCTCTAACCTGCTTTCCCTTCTGTCACTTTGAGTCCAAGAGAAGACAGGACAATACAGGACAAGTGAGTCTTTTCTTCGACATTTATTTAAGATTCATCCTCCTCATTGTATTTAAGCTTTACTGGTCCCCCACCCCCACCCCAGTATCATCCCAAACTGAAATCTGATCTGACACCATCTACCCCGCTGGCTTAGTTGCTTATAAAGACTGGTTGTAATTAGGCACAATGTGGGCTACAATGTGAGCCTGTGTTACTGATAACAAGTGGGATGTAGAGCATTGAGAGACAAGAAGTGCTCTTTATTCCCATTTACGTTACCGGAAAAATAGACATACACAGAACCAGTGCCATGTTAAGTTTTCTAAGGCAATAAAAGTGTTTTGAATTCCTCGACATCCTACGAGTTTCAGTTTTATAAAATGTGCCATCTATATTCTTTCTTTTCGCTTAAGTCTTTTAGCATTACACATTTAGCCTGGCTCTTTCCCTTGTCTAGAGGCCAGGGAGGGTTCCCAGCATATGCTTATGCAAGAAAAGGGATGTTTGCCTTCTTTCCAACCTTGCCCCCGCACTCTCGTCATGCAAAGCTGAGAAGCAGAAACACTGTACAGATCCTCCAGCATCCCCTGTGTGCAAATTCCAAAGGAGTTTAGTGTTCTGGGGAGTGTTGAAAGCACACAGACCAGGAAGCCTGCTACTTCCTGAGCCATGTGTTCCCAAGGCAGATCCCTCTGGTCTCCAGGGATACCTTCCACGTGGGCCAGAAGGTGACCCGTTGGCCTCTCTCCCCATTGCCCTAGAGGAAAGAAGCCCCAGCATGTGACAGGCACCTGGGGATCCAGGAGGCTGCCAGGATCTGTCTCAGTTCAGGACATATTTATTGCATGTCCACTGCCTGCGAGGTCCTTACCTGGAGATAAATAGATGAATAAGCTAAAGTCTCTGACCAGGAGATGGTTTTCTATCAGCATGGTCAGAGAAATAAATAACAAAATAAGACATAATAATTACTGCACTAGAGACATAATCGAGCTTTGGTGTTGTATAGGGGAAGAATTTAGTCATTCTTCCTGGGATAGAAAGCTGGAATGAAAAAAAGTGGAGACGAACTTTAGAGAGGTAACATTTGAGCCGGATTTTAAAATACAATAATTTACGTAGCAGAGAAGTGGAGCTAAGCAGGGGCTAAGCTGCAAGAACATCACATGCTGAGACAGTGGCCTCCCCTGCCACAGTGTGGCCCCAGGGGCAGCGGCTCTGTGTCACGAAGGTTTGGAACAAGCGTGGGAGGGGCCCGGACTTACAGGCAGCTACGGGGTTGTGGGTGGTCTCCTCACCTCATTAAAGAGCCCTCCCAGGCTTTCTACGAAGGAACAGACTTAGCAAATTTCTAGAAATGAGAGAAAGGCCATAATGATGGAGACCCAGTCAGAATGACAATGAGGGCGTGGTGCTGAGTTATTGGTGGCTGTTGGAACAGAGCAAACAGTCTAGGAGATAACAGAATTCCATCAGGTGGGAATGATGGAAGCCTGAATCAGCCCTGGGTGCTGATGATGGGACAAGTGGCAAAAATATTTGTAGGTAAAACTGGTTTAACTTGGCAACTGAGAGTGAAAAAGAGGTGTAGGGAGAAAGCAGCTTTATTCCCTTTGTTGTACTGCCAGTGTTTGAAAAACACTCTAATGATTTCTTCAACTCATGATACAGTTGTATACATTTTGGAGATTTGGGAGATTGTTATACTAAGTTAGATTAATTTTGATGATTCAGTCATGAACCCTTCACTCTTTAGTTGACAAAACCGTATAGAATTCCAAAGTAAGACATCTCCAAGCAGTAGCATGTATCTTCAGGACGGCTTGAGCTATGACGTCAAGATTCAGATGCCCCGTACAGAAATCCGACACACCAAGATAAACACAGAGGGTATAGGATCACAACAGCGTCAAAATAAGTACAGAGCTGACAGCTAAAACTCCTCCTGAAACAGCAGCCAACTGAAAGGAGAAAAAAGCAATCAATCACCAAACATAAACAATGCCTTGTTTACATTCCTTTGTGCCTTCTTAGTCAAAAACACATCTACTTAGGAGTTGATACAATTAAGGATAATGACTAGAGATGCCTAACAGAAGACGAGCATTAGGTCATAAGCTTCTATTTCTGGTAAAATCAAGTACATTCCTTTGGAAGATGCTTAAATTCTTTCTATGTAAGGTCACAATAATTCTGATTTATTTTTATCTGATCCTTGTTACTACTTACCATTTTTATTGTTTGGGGTTTTTCTTGGGTAAATTGGTGTGAGTTGTGGTGGGTAGTGTGAAGCAGAAAAGGAAGACTAGAATTTTCCTGCCTTGAATCACTGCCTGGACCACTAGCCCTCATTCTTATCTCTCTAAACCAGGAGGAGCAAAAGCACAGGCGACTTAAACTCCCCATGACACAAAATCCCAGCTCTACCACTTAGCACATTTGTGAACTTGAGCTAAGTCACTCAATCCCTTTGAACCTCAGTTTCTTCACCCATAAAAAGGGATCGTGACCATACATGATTGTAGAGGTGTTGTGAGGATTAAATTAGTTGCTAAATGTAAAACACTCAGACCAGGGACCATTATTGGTGTTGCTTGTTTATTCTGTACTTTCCTCCCTGATGTGAGTAATAAGACCAATTGCATTTAGAGGCACAACAGCACTTTACCAATCTGGAATAGTTGAAGAATAAATTATTAGCAATTTTTTAAAAGGCTCTCCTACCCTAATTTTTAATTCCATCCATTGATGTTTGGTTCCCATCTGTATACACTGTGGTCCTGTCCTCAGAGGAGAAAAAAACTGAACCCACGGAGGCACTTTAAAGCATCCTAAATAAGGAAAACAGCAAGTTCTGCTTGACATAAGGGCTTTGAATATCCAGGGGGCTTGGCTGTTCCTAAAGAACTAAGTGCCAGGAAGATTCTTTAAAGAGCAGCAGACCTAAATGGGGAGGTGGGGTGGGGAGCGGGGTCAGTTTGAGAGGGGGCATAGGAGACGGGGAAGGAGAAACATGGCAGCCCAGAGAGTTAGGAGCGTCTTCAAGCTATACTTCCTCCCCACCCCTTATTCCGTTTTAATTTCTCTCAGTTTCCTATTAACTTCACTATTTAACATTGTAATTATCCAAAATGCTTATAGAAAGGAAGGATCCTTAAAATACATAAAAATGTCTGAAATTTTCATTTCTGTCCCTGAGGGAAAAGTGTCTTTCCTCAACTGTTTAGAAAGAATTCTCTTTCTGAAATGAAAATTCCGAAACAAGGGAGAATTGTACCAGCTGTGTTGACATATGACAATGGCAGTAAGGAATCCTTATTCTTTGGGAATACACTTCATGTTTCTGTTTTATAGTTCCAAAAATCTATGCATTTGAAAAAGACAGTAACAGAAAATTTTTGTAGGTCAAACTTGCATTGCTATTGGCTGATTTTATACAGGTTTTCTTTCTTTCACCCAGAGCTCCCTGGAGTTTTATGACAGGAAAACGAAGATGGTTTTGGCAGTCAGAAGAATTATAAATATTTGAGGCAGCAGGAGCAGGGCCGGGCTGCAGGCCTGAGATGCAGGTGCTCAGGGTTCCAATTCCAGCCTCAGGGAGGCTTGCTGGGTGCCCTTGGGCAAGTCACTTAACCTCCCCTCGCCTCTCTCCCCTGGCTACTGAGGGGAGGGGATTAATGCTCAGTTCCCCCACGGGTGGTGAGTGGATTAAGCAATTAGAAAACTAGAGTGTCTTCCTCTGTAACGCTTTGGGAGAGGAGCATTTAACCTAGTGATTCTTAAGCATGTTAGAAAACAAAAACAAACTGAGATCTACACAGAATAGAAATTCCGTTATCAGTACAAAAGAACGTTGGAGACGACCTCTTCATTTTACCTAAGCAGAAAAAAAAAAGATTTCAGAACACGTATTGTTTGCAAATAAAAGTCCCACTCCTCTCTCTCTCTCTCTCTCACACACACACACACAAACAACACCCTTCCCTCATTCCCTCAAACAAGATACCCGTCCTTCGTTCCCTCATTCATTCCCATTTTAAAGTATTTCACTTATGTGGTTTCAAAATAGGAAACTTCTAAGTAAAATCATCAGCTTTAAAACAATGTTTGAAATAATTAGGTTACAAATTCTGGAGCCCTTTCATGTGGCCGCAGCTCTATAACCATCTGCACCTTCCGCGTACGGCCCTATTAAATGTACCAGGCACCAATGTTGCCGGCTGTCAAGAAGCAAAATGAAAAATAGTTTTAATAGCTGCTCTTTGACCTGTTTTATATTTTATGTCAATTATAACAGCACACAACCATGCATAATTATGAAGCATAGATGCATTAAAATGTACACATAATTTGTGTTCTTATGGCAACCATTGCATTAGGCTCTAGAAAACAAACCTATTGTTATAAGTCATTTACACATTAATATATTAGTATTAAATATCGAAGACAGATTTGTCTATCCATCTGTTTTGAATCATTGTAAGTAAATATATCTTTTTGGAGGGGTGGGCAAAATCTCTACATAAATGCACTGTAGGTACCATCTGCAACATATATTATAATACAGAGTTTAGTGCCATCGTGCATAGCAACTCCAGCAAAGACAGTGCCATGTGATTGTCATTTGAATGTCATTTTTAAAAAATGATCTGGTATATGGACAGAAGGAGAAAATTTTTTTCTGGCACTGCCATAAAAATTCCTTCATTTGACTATCCTGTGGTTTTTGGATTTCTTTCTTAAAAGCTTACATTCTTCCAAGGATAAGAGGAAAATAATTATCTTAATGCCAGGTAAATGAACAAAAAAGTGTGTTTTCTCTACTGCAAAATCATTAAAATACCAAGGGAAAAAATTGTTTTAAAAGATCTGATGAATCACGAGTGACCCTAAGAACCAGGTGACCAAACCAGAAAATGACCTTTCTATGCTACAGATGAAAGAAACCAGGGATTTTTCAAGAACAATTATATAACTCCAATTTTGACTTTTTGGCAGTCTCATGATTTTATGGCTATATATTGAGGCTGCTGGGGTGGAGGGCACAAGAGGGCGATGCCAAAGAAGAAACAGAAAACAGATTTCCTGACTCCAAATACTTTCATTTAATAGCTTGTTGCTCACAGATTTGGAGGAAGCAAGATTCCACTAGCCTGTCAATTTCAACCCTCTTTCCTGAGCTCCGAGCAGTTGCTTGAGATACCCATCCCACCCCACCTCCTCCCAGTGAGGTCTGCCCAGGAGAGGGGAAATCAAGGAACCCAGCTGAGGGCTGGGAGAGGGAGGTATCGAAAACCCATCTCCTCTAAATCCTGGCTTTGAATGACTTTGAATTTCTTTTAAATGACTTTTAAATGACTTTGAATTTCTATTGAATTCACTTTAAGTGATCACATTGTTTCCATTCAGGTGACCAGGGAGAAATAGAACAATTTTAAACCTGCATTTCTGAAGTTTCATCTGAGGTGTTTCACGTTTCTCTTCTTTGTTTCTTTTGTTAGATGTCTGTAAGTAGAGACGTTAAGAATTTTTATTCCATTTCCGCATAACCGGACTTTGAGTTCAGGAGCATTTCTAGGATAATTTCTATCTACAGTGACCATTTAATTCACCCATATATTGAGCAATTTATAGGCATTAGATCCATTGCCAAGGTATCACTCAGATATTTTTTAAGCTTTACTTTGTTTCAAATATAAGAAATATTAATTTCTCTAGAATCTTGAAAATATTCATCTCTAAAAGTAATATTTCTGTGTTTAAATAATCATGTAAAATTTAAACTGGAAGAGAATTGGAAATATCTGGCTTTTTGGGACTTGTTAAACTTGTGATACTATAGAAAGAAAAATTGCTCTGTACCAAGATAACTGGTTCTATTACTGAAGATTAGCCAATAAAGAGAAGTTTCTGAGGAGAGCTTCTAATGGAGGAAAGTGGATGCAAAGGGAGACTGAGGAGACGGCTGGCGGTAGAAGGAAAGATGGAGCCTAGCAATTGAAGAGAAGGACAGAAAGAAAGATTCCAGTGAGTCCCAACCTTAGATTTCCTGAAAGAGCGGCCAAAATCCAGTCGGTGGGCCTACAAACACATTGGGATTCATGTCTCTGAGCCTCAACAGTGAAAAACTCCCCTGGAGAGTTCTGGAACATGTCATGGGGTCACCCGCGAGGCTGGGAGCACTATATGGACAAGATTTTGACTCCTGGAAGGCACTGAGCATGCACTGGAGAGGAAGAAACAAAGGCAATCACGTGGCCAAACAAGACTGAAAGACGTGCTCACTTTTTGGAGCGGTAGGTACACTTCATTTAAAATCGTATGCTTTCCAAATTTTAAATGTTAAAAGATCACCAACTTAAGAAAAATGACAAAATGGTTAGTTCTGAATATTGTCTTTGGGATGAAAATAACAGTCAATTCTAGACCATTCACTCGGTGTTTTTAGCCCTATTTCCTCAAATCCACGTTCTCAGCACTTCGTAATTCACATTTGTTTAACTCACAAGCATTTAACAATATCTGTGACTTGCTCACGCCCATCTACTAAGATGGAGTTTTTAAGATTTTTAAAATTATCAGTGATTCATTTTACCCATTTAAAATCTTACGGGAATGGGTTTTTTGCCTTCTATTATCCTCTTATGTGTCATGTGCTGGTTTGACAACACAATTTCACTGACTTCCAAGGCTGCTTCATTTTTCTACTCTTAATTATCCAACTCAGCTAAAATTAACTTTCCAAAATAGCATTCTTTTACATGCCAGTTACGGAACTGACAACAAAGAAAGTTCTATACGTTTTGGTGGATTATATTTCAAGCCAAACTGTTTGAATTGGTAGCACATTTTTACCATTATATTTGAGAATCTGAAATATCTCTCCAATTTGTCCTCTTATTGTGACTCCTTTATCTGTTGTGAAATTGACTTGTTTTAATTCTATGTAACCATCCCTACCCTTGTTTCCCAAGAAGTGGGACAAAACCACTTTAGTTGAAATAAGAATCCCTTGTCACAAGTCCCAATCCAAATATTGCTTTGTTAAACTCTGCTTGATTCCTTTTGCATTCTGAGGAACTTCTTTAATAAAGAAATTTTATTTAAAAATGTATGAATTGCCTTATCTATTGAGAAATCACCAATTTGACTTATCCATTTAACATACCAGCCCAGGGCTAACAATCAATATTTACACACTTGGCAGAAATCACCACCTCTGGAGCCTGGCTTCCCTTTGATATTATTAAGGGGCCAACATAAGGACAATGATGCTGGATTCTCCCCTTGGGGAGGCACAGCTGCCAATCTGCCTGGTGCTAAACCTTAGGCTGCGACCATGAGCCACTATGAAAAGGAGGACCAATCTTCAAGCATAAAGCATGAGGCAACACTTCTTAGTTCTCCAAGCTTGATGAGGGGAGACTGGTACAACATTATAACGCACATCCAAATTTAATTTAAAAACAATTATCATACAGCTTCAGATCTGAGGGTGACAACAAGTAATATTTAGGCAAAAGATGATATTTCATCCCATCTTTTTATATTCTTTAAAATTTATATGAAGCCCCCAAGTGATTTTTTTATTTGGCAAGGAAAATATGTTATAGAACAGCATGCAATTCAATCTTCGTTATTTAAACTTCATCATTGAAACAATACATACATTAGTATACAGATTGTAAATTACATGAGCAATTGCCTATGCATTTTAAAACTTGCTTAGTGGAAGTCTGGATGTCCATGTAAACTCTGCATTTAGATCTGATGGTGTATTTTCAGTGGCATTACTTCTTTGTCCTAAAGATCTAAAGATGGACATTATTCTTTCAGGGAAATCTCCCTAGTTGTCAAGTAGAAACATCCTGGAGTTTCTAGGAGTTTCAACATTCAAAGATATCACAACCAAAAAGATTTACTGAGTGCTACTATGTGTCAAAATTGTTTAGAGTCAAAATATTAACCCACCAGAAAAAGTTATTGAGCTTATACTGAGAAAGTGTTCCATTTAGTTGCCCACCTTGCAGAAGAAAAAACAGAGAGCCTCAAATTGATTTAAAAAATAACTCCTCGTTATGAACTTTTATGATTTTATGGAGGCTGAACTTCTCAGGATTGGCACAATACTATGGTCCTGATTAAACTGTGATATGCATAAAAGGCAAAGAAAAGTACACCAAAACTCTGTATGTCTGAACCACCAAACAGTAAGGGAAACAGGGCAGGCCTTGTCTTACACACATGCTAAAAATCAGGTTACTCAAACGACACATGGTGATAACATCCAATGAATCTAGTATAACGAAATATTTGTTATGGGCCTATTTGGTAAGAATGAAAAGAACTTATTCATTTCAGCTTGGACCCTCCCTTGCATGTGACCAGAAAATGGGACTGATAACAGCTCAACATTTGGTCCCAAGCAGCAGACTGCTCAGAGGAAAAAGCACTAGCTATTGTGAAGTCAGGCCAGGTAGAGCCAATCGGTAGCAGACGAGGTTGATCTTCAAAGCATCGCTGGCATTTGGGAGTTTCTGTGACAGCTCCAGAAAGGGATTTCATTCTTCTTTTACTTGGTGGCCGGCCTGCGAGCTACTGTGGCAGTCCCTTCCCCCTAATCCATACTGTTCAATTGTCAGGAAAGCTTGTAAACAGGAGCCTCCATCAGTTACCTCAGAGTGGTTTGAACAAACTAACATCATAACAAGAGTGTTTATGGAAAAATGCTTAAGCACTGAAGCAGAAAGGGCTTAGCACTGATCAGACCTCTCTTCCACCTTTATTCTTCACTGTTCACATTGAAATGCAAATATCAGCGCAGGGTTTCCACTGGCGTGCCACTCACAAATTGAAAAGCAGTTTTTATCTATGCAAATGTAAGCATGGTAATTGAAGTTAATCAATCAATGCTAGCTTTCACTAAAACCTTGAACATGATTGAATAAAGTAATTATCATTCAGCAGAAAATGATGAAGTTGTAGACAGCATGAACCTTATTAAAGGAGGATTTTGAGTCACAATGGCTTAATTTAGCTAACAGCCCAGCCTTAGCCCAAGCAACATACTATTCTTGCTGCCTCGAATTGTTTTATGATTAAAAAACAACAACAACAACAACAATAATGAGGGTGGGGGAAGGTGGAAGTCAGGGTAAAAGTAGGGTTTTGATTATGATTTTCATAGTGCTGGATTAATAAAAAGTACTTGTCATGCTACAAAGGAGAAGCCATAATTAACATCTTTAAAAAATTCTAAATAGATAAGTGAACAAAGATGGCTATGGCATTTTTTATATGGCCAACAGTAACAACAGGCTCTTAATGCTCACTGTTATGTTTTCAGCATAAATGAATGAGAGAAAGTGAGCATCTCAGAAGTCTTTGGAAAATATACACAAAATTAGATTAACGTTTCCCTGTGCAGAAGTAACTTCTTAAGATATAAGTTGAATGCAAAACTCTTCAAGGTATGACTTCAAATATAATTTGTATTTTTTATTGATTTACAGCAGTTTCAATAACAGAACATATGCTGCATTTTGCACAGCCTTTCAAAGACTTCATTTTTCTGGAGTGCCATATATTCAATTACTTGCTTTGATTTATAAAAGGAAAAATAAAAAAGTCTCCCAGAAAGTGCTTTCATGTTAATTCTAGGGTACTTTTTTTTTTCTAGTTTCTTTATGTTTTTATCTATTTTCACTTATGATTTATGTTTTTGAGGCTATAAAACAAAATTATTTTATTTAAACCAGATTTGAATACTATTGTTGAAAAAATCATTTCAGGTAGCATAAGGGAAATAATCCATCTCTGGAAAATGTAATCAACAGTTAGTGTGCAACATAATGTAAACTGATTATGGAAAGAGGCTCCATTTAGCTTTTTCCAATGTATTTTTGAAAAACAAGGTTAACTAGCAATATTTAGATTAGAGTAGCCGAGCAGGATATGGTGACTCTTAAGAACCTACAGTAATTCTATTGGATTCAATTAGATCGAAAAAAATTAAAGGTCTGTAATCCTGCTAATATTACTGTACACCCTTAGGGAAGTCACTGCCTCCCCCCAGCTTCATTTTGGTTGATGCATTTTACATTTAGTTTATTTTGGATAATAATTTGTTGGATTGAATCTACATCCCCAATTGGATAGCAAAAAATACCTTTTTATTTATTTATTATTTTAGAATATATAGTACTAGTATTTTCCTTAAACATACATCTCCACGCACTCAAATTTTCTAAAGCTTCAGTAAGTGTATCTACCATCACCTGTGTCAATAAATAAGTTAGGTGACACAAAAATAAACTGCTAAGTTTAAACAAGTATTGAAATAGATCATCGTAAAAACAGTTTAGGGGTTTTTCCAGCATACGGTTCCTCTAAATGCAATCGTCCTGTCTCCTACTACTTAAGTAAAAACCATCTCCTCATTTATTATTTTCTATTCGATCCACAAAGCATTTAAGTATCAGAGATGCTGTGGCAAAGTGACATTAGAGTGCTATATAAAAATAGTTCAGTGGAATTAAGACATCATTTTTATTTGGATAATAATGTACATTTAAATTTTGATTTTGATTGCTTACCTTAAATGCCCTAACTGCAGGAAATTAGTCATTTCTGACCTTTTATGGTTATTTCCCACTGCAAGACCAACCTGGGACATAAGTTAATACATCTTGTTGTCTTATTTTCACTCAGATGTGATCCTAACAGCAGCAAGGAGGACCACAGAGTAGGGGTAATACTACTGTCTTTAATTTTCTGACCCATCATTTTCCCCAACAGCCAGGAGCCCATATATTTTGGATGAAAAACAAACTTCAGTAATCACGCAAATCAACTGCCAATATAGTCACGAAAGATCCAAAGTATTCAGAACATTTGTGTTACGTTGTTTTAATTTTTTCTTAATCCCTAGCTTGCACACAGAGTAAAAGACATATGTATAGCACAGTAAATAATTGACCATCATATAATAAATACATTTCAGGGAAGCTTGACTTCTGATAAAATGATTTTCAAACTTCGGGAGAAGAGGATCTTCTAAGTGGGAACATTCTAAACAGTTTTACTTGTGTGCGTGCATGTGTGTGTGTGTATGTATTTTTCTTTCCAGCTGACCAGTTCTGAGCTTCGGTCCCGATCTGACTGACTGCACCATTTGTGGAATGGTAGAGGACCAAACTGCCGGAATCCTAAGAGGCCAAGAAGCTGTGAATTATTACAGCTGCTGTTTTCTAACTGCCGAAAGCACTGAGAGAATACAAAGTTTTGTTAAGGACCGGTTTTCCCCTTGCTACCTTGCAAACTCAAAGGAAGCCCTGAAAGCCCCAAACCCTAAAAAATAAAATCTATTTGAAACAAGTCAACACTTTGTATTTGTGGTCCAAGATCTGTTGCTCTCCAAGCTTCCCTGCTGAAGGTTTTCTATTAATTGAGCCCTCAGTCCAATAGTGGGCTCTCTGCCTCTGGCCTTCCCCTGTCTACCATAGCTGTGATGGTTAAAAGCTTCTCCGGTTTGTCACAGAGTTTAATATGCACCCTACATAATTATGCAGGATTCACTGTGCTATCAAACTGCAATTCAAATTAGTTCAGGATTAAAGGCACAGAACAGTACTGCTTCCTTAATTGCATTGTACTGTGCTGATCACATTCAAATACCCATTACTCATTCCCTCTGTGGAGCAATAAGTCAGGGGGATTAATATTCAGGCAGGTGACAGGGCCAAGCCATTAAAAGGCAGTTATGCAGAAAGCATGGCTGGTTTTATTCACGTTAATGAAATCAGTGAAATGAAACTGTAATAGATTTATCAAAGCTCAGATGGATTTGCTGTAAATCAGTTTGATTCAAGCAATCAAACTGGACAATAGAGATAGTTTTCAGCTCTAGCAATGGGTGTCAGGAAGCAGCATGTGAAAAGTGCTGATATTCTTCATGTATGGATTTGATATCCACCCTGTGCACAGGCCTATTCCCAAACCACTGCTGCTAATTTTTTTGTCTTTTGAACTAGGTGCCAGTGGCTGATAAAACATACAGCATATCATCTTAATACAGCACTTACACTGTTTTTATTCCTCATTTTTAAGTCCCCCAGAACATCAATTCTTTCCAGTTGCCGGCCAGGAGAAAAGGAAAGTTTGATAGAGCACAAATTAGCATTGCTGCCCCTCTACTGCCCAGAAGAGGAGTGCAACTTTAGCCGGGGTGACCCCACACAATTAAAAGGAACATCTCCTACACGAGCACTTGTACAGGAGGAAAAATGATCGGATCACAATTGCATAGCCTGATCGGTTAGGGCGGGAGGATCTCCAAGAGGCTGAAAATTTACTTTTGTTCTGGGTCTAATGAAATAATTTGGCATCCATTAGAGGGCAGCATTAGAACAAAAACTAAGCAGAGCAAGGGCGGGTATCCCCCGCAGATAGGCAAACACCTTGGCTGGGGGGTAAACTTTTTCGATGCAGTAATATTTTCCAAGGGTAAAGCCAATGCCCGGAGAAGGCGAAGTAATGGAGAAGATGGGAGCAAATCCCACTGTTAGAGGAAAGCGACGCCATCACGGCATATGCCAATTTAGCTTTAGGGAGCTTTCTGTCCCTACATTAACTCCATCTCCTCCTCACCCCTCTTTAGGGTTAAAGTACTTCTGTCTTGAGCTTAATGATCTCGTGGGTATTTTGCGGACGGTGTTTCTGTTGGAACGGCAATGAATTGTGAAATAGTGATCCGGTTTTTGTTTTCTTAAAAAGTACATCACGCATTGTAGGTTATACTCAAACTACTCTAATTGGTCTAATTTTTATTTATTAGAAACAAATTGTTTGAGAACGAAAGCCAGTTTTTAATGATCCAAAACAGAAATAAATGTTCTAGTCTATTAGCGTCCTATACGGAATAAATCAATATTAAAGCTAATTAACCCTTTTCAAAGGCATTTTGTCCCAGGTTTTTATTTAATGGTTCAGTGCTGCTTAAAGCATGGATCAAGCTGGATAAGCTCCATTTAAAAAATGGCCCATTTTGAAAACAGTTTAGCAGTTCACTCGGACGAATGTATTCATCAGGATAAACTTGACTTTTTCAATTGTATAAATAACTGACCAGGGTTCCTTAAAAGACCCGATAATAAAGTAGAGATTAAGGGCCATAGACAAATCTGTTCATTTAGGAATGTTATAACATTATAGGAACTGCCTTCTTTCACTGCTTTTTAAAAAATATCTATCTTTAGAAATATTTTAATCTTTACTTTTGAGGATATTCCTAAGGGTGGAGGGAGGGAGTCTCCATATAAGATTTCATTCTAGGTCATATGTGAAATGCAAACCTATGATTTGTCCTTTTTGGAAGAAGCCATGATTTTTTAATAGTGTTCAAACACATAGTGCAAAGCACACACCTTTCAGGACATAAATGACTACTTTGACATATGAAGCCCAATGAAAATTATATACATTATTTAAGGAATTCAGCAGTCTTCCCCTTTTGTTATACTAGCAAATCACAGGATGTATTTTAATATCAAGCTATTTTTGAGTTATAAAATAGATGATATATTTTGTACACGAATTAAATTCTTCACGGTACCAGAGGAATTATTTTGTGATGTTATGAAAATTCAATTAGCCTGCTGTAAAATCAGAATTGTTTACCACAAGTGTCTGGATTCTGACTCTTACAGTCTTTCCAAACAAATAATGAAATGAACTGGGGCTTGGGGTGGCAGGAGGGGGTGTGGGCAGAGTAATTTATGAAAACATGGTACACCATAATTTTGCCATTTTTCTGCAATAAGGATGGCAAATGATTCATGAGATAAAATGAAATATTTCTCACTGTCATTTCAATGGATCTGAGATTTACAGCTTCTTAACTTGAATAGGAAAAACTCTGTATGCATAGAAATGAATTGTAAATTAATTAATGATGGGGATGAAAAACAACAAAAAATTGATTTTAAGCAAAGAAGAAAAAAATCTAACAAGCAACAAATGAAAAGGGAGAAGCAGAGGCTATTTACTCTAAAGACCTGTGAAGGAAGGAGGGAGTGGAGAGGGAACTGCTTGCTTAACAGAGGGCGGGCGTTGGGGTCAGGTTAAAGGAAAGTGATACGTTGATCAAGCTCATTACATTTACATCGCTTAGACAAAGAGGAAGGGAGATTTTAAAGCAAAATCAGATATGCCTAAATTGGATTTTTTTAAAGAAATCACAAAAAAGTTAGAGCCAGTTTTATCATATGAGGTTAGATAAAGAAAACCTGACCATGAAAAAGCAGCCTCCAGTTCAAGATTCTCCTTTACCCAAACTGTTTTTGTTTAGGCACCAGGGCCAAGAGGAAAAATAAAAAAATGCTTTTACACCTCCCAACTCTCTGAAACACCACACTGAAGGGAAGGGAGCTAGCAGCCAGTGAAGGCACGAACCTGGGCACTACAGGGGTACCTGGAGAATGAGAGCAGAGAGATTCTGCTTAAGACACACAACAGTGGGCTTGAATGGCTCAGAAGCTGGGGGAACCCACTGTACCACATGCCATGCTCTAATATCCAAGTGAGTACCGATCCTGAGTCTCTTCCACTGAAACAGGGTATGTTGTCTATGACCATAGCATACACACTTGAACCTACAAAGTTTCAAGCAACCCCAAGGTGAATAAGGATAACTAACAGGGAACGGATGGTAGCGTTTGCTAAGCAATGTAATTCGATGCCAAATGTGGAGAATGAATATAGCCCTGATCATTCTGCAAAAGTGGTATTTTGCTTAGATCACATAAATCATACTATTCCGGGTCAAGTATTTAACAAAATCCAAAGGTATTTATTGAGTTGTATAAAGGGCCCACACCCTTCTTAGCACAGGACCTGCAGGACTGTCTCTGGTGTCATCATGGTTCACATATTTCACAAGTGTGGTAGCTAATTAGGGACCGAAACTATAAAGCACAGGTACAAAAGGCTCATCAACTCCATTTCCTATACAGAAATTCTCATTACAAGTGAGGGGCCATAACCATTTAAAACTTCCCTGGTTGGCTTCCTTCCTAAGTCGGGTGTCATCAGGTGCAATCTGCCACCAGTGCTGACCAAATTGCAAAATTACTGATGTCAGTATCTATTTCACTTTCTTTGATCTTCACAAACTTTACACATTTTGAAACTGGGAACAATGTATTTTGACAAATTTTATGTTGACAAATTTGAAAGTGCTATAAAATTTGGTAAGTTAGATCAAAATGAACAATGATTTGAGCTGCTATATATTTTTTTTCAGGCACTCAACAAACAGTTCATTGTTATAAGTCGGTCTGGAAGCCAGTGCTCTGGGTTATGCTATACAATTTCAAAGAATTTTCAGAAGCTCACCCAGGCCTTCAAGCAGGCAAAACCAAGAGGCAGTGCATCTAAACCAGAATGGAGACTATGCTCCTTATACATGTGGAAATTAAAACCTATAAAATAACATAGGCATTATAAAATTTGTGTTAAAACTGATAACAGCTTTACTGATTTACTGACAATGAAAATATATAGCATTTTTTCTGTCAGAGCATTTATCAACACGTGGCAACCCTACACCAACTTGACATGTAAGATGATCAAAATGGATTATGTAATCTTTCTCATTCATTTCTATTGATTTTAGTTATGATAAAATTCATCAGTGTGCCTGGGAATGCTCAGGCTGAAAGGCTCTGGTTGACAAAAAAAAAAAAAAAAAAAAAGAAGAAAGGAAAAAAAAGGAATTCAACAGAGTTGTAATAGGATGAATGTAATTTTAGAATAAGATTGCACAGATACAGAAGTCATGCCCTAAAGGCTCCAGCAACAAATTAATACAAATAAATCTGGCAGTCACATAAAATTACATCTGTCTATGCAGGGATTCACTTTTGAGATAAAATTACAAAAATGCAAGCTAAAATAATTAATGTGCAAGTGCAATTAAAAATAGAGTTTGTGAAAATATTTTCAAACTTTTTTTTAAACTTCAGCAGTAATCAAAGTTATTTCTCTGGCTGCAAGTAACATCAAAATGCCAGCAAATGGACCATTTTAATCAGTTTTATTGATTCATGCTTTCAGTTCTTATTCAGTTAAAAACAAGGCACATTAAATACATCCCCTTATTGCTCTATAAATGCATGCAGCTCATTCTGTATATCAAAAGTAATAAATAATGGCGATAAAACACCAAGACAGTTATAAAAATGACAACCCAGCCTCAAACACAGTATTTAACAGTCCAATCCAGAACAATAACCCAACACAATACATAAAAATGCCACATATGAAAACATGCAGTGTGTACTGCCACTCTGGTAGTGGGATTATACTTGATGCTTTAAAAACACAGCAGGGCTTTTTTACTCTCTAAAAAGACATAATGCAAAACAGTGCAAGTTATTAGCGTCATAGATTCAATATTATTACATTCATATGCCAAAAATCTTTACAAATACATTTAAAAAAGGAAATAAGATCAATGATCATCCTTACAGTATGTTTAGTAAAAGAATGAAATTTTTGTTGTTGTACAAAAGAGTAAGCTACATATTTTGAAAAAGACAAAACAAAGCTAGAAACTAAAGCAGAATAGGGAGCATGCATTTAGTAGTAGAAATCCTAAAGTTACACTCAGTATGAATTGATTGGAAGCAAGAATATTGCAAACAGCATGATGGATATGAGGCAGACAACCTTGGCTTAACAAATAATCCAGCATTATCACTATTGTTCTGAGTGCAGTAAGGACAGTTTAAAGGAGCATCCAGCTCTCCACCACAGGGGTTCCTTCACCTGAATCCCCTTAAAGGCTCTTTAAATAAAAATCACCTGACGATAAAAAAAAAAACAATCTCTGCACACCCAACACCCATCCCAACATAATCAGCTAATACCATGTTTCTCCAAAAAGACAAAAAATTCTTTTGCGCTTGGAATAGATTTTGAAGGCGTTTACACCCCCCCACCCCCATTTTCTTCTATCCTTTTCTGAAATCAGGTAAAGAAGCTGTACAGGTTTAATTAAGAACTTACACAAAAATGCGGGGGTGCTTTATTCACAGTAAAGACTTGGAACCAGCTCATTTCCAAGACGAATCTCTGGGATTGGTGAAGAAGCGTATGTTTTAGAATTAGCAGATTTTAAGCCAAAGCAGATATGCTCAAAAGAAGAAAAGTGCGCTTTTTTTTTTTTTTTTTTGTCCTTAAAGGAACTTCACTCATAGCAAGGCGTGCATAAACAAGGCCTCTTTACAAATACAGCTCTGCCCAGGTCAGTCAGGTTACAAGCCCGGTCCCTACTGTAATGGATTCAGGGAGGATACAAGCCCACCGTTATCTTGATTTAACTAGAAAAGGAAAGAAAGAAAGAGAGAGCATAAATGTGCAATACTGCGGTACATCATCTCTGATGTTGTAAAGGACAGTTCTTCTATCTATGAAGTGTCACTGGGTTCTAAACAGTGAAATTTATTGTCTTCATAGAAAAACACTAAATTACAAAGCCACGTGATTCCATTATTTAAAAAAAAAAGCCACTGTAAAAATCACACCTTGAAAGAAAAAAGTTCACAGTGATACCTGGGAGCGTCACTTCTCTGTCTTAGGTTTTCCTTTAGGAAGTGGCAAGTCTAAACTTCATTTTAAAAACAAAATGAGTTAATGTGCTACCTTAACTGTCTGTTTCAGAGGTGAGGATGGGGGCTTGGATGAATGAAGCTCCAGTGTGTACATTATGACATACAGGCTCGTACCCCACTTGAATGAGGCATAAAGATATTCTACAATGTTGACATATATAGAAATAACAGCACAACAGTGTTTTATGTACCAGTTTAAAAAAAAATTATGATCTCAAGCCTGCACAATGAAAACCTAATGTTAAATAAAGGGTTACATTTCCTATTTCATACAAAACATGATCTTAAAAATAAAAAAAAAAAGTAGGTCGTTAACTTCACAAGAGGAAACACAACGAATAAACATTCAGATGACTGGCTAAAATGCCACCAAAGTATTGCAAAAGCATACCAAATTGGCCCTTTAAATTCAATATATTATACATTGCAGATTGGTTTTTCTTTTTGTTTTGTGTCTCTGTGTGTATGTGTGTGTGTGATGCGGGATGTGTGTGAGTGTGTATTGAGTATGGTTTTCTTTTTTTTTTTTCCTTTTTGGTTGATTGAGAACTTTTCCATCGAGTACAGAGGAGAAAAGGCTTTAAGCAATTAAAATTACCTTGAACATTGCAATTTTGTGCCTTTTTACAAATAATTAGAACTAAAGTTAACAAAAGGCTATTTCTATCCTCTTTTAATGTTTACAAACACCCCCCTAAAATGTGATAACCTAAGTCAAAGAGACTATATCTGACAATATCACATGCTCCAAGATTTAGGATTTGGGGACTGAAAATTGTGCTATAACATATGGACATATAAACACAAGTTTTTAATCCTTAAATTTATTAGTACTGTGAAGATTTGAGAAATTCAGTCTCATCCCACTACATCCAACCTGCCACTTCAGTGCTGGTTTTAAAGTAAGAAAAGCCAGGATCTTCCTGGCAACTGTAATAGTCAAAGAAAAACCAGCAGTGACTGGGGGAAAAACTGAATTGCTGAGATGAAACTATCACTGTAACTCCCAGAAATGTCAATGCTATCCTTAACTTATACCTGTGATTCTGGAAGCTTTCAGAGTTTCTCTCTGAGACTAGCTCTTATCACCAGATCTAAATTTTTCTTCCCTTTCCAGTGTTGCCAGTCATGTTCTAGATGTAAAGTTGCACAATACTGTTTGGATGAGGAAGGCAGACAAGCTGGAGGAAGAAGGAGCTGAGGGGTCTCCAGAAACACTATTGTGTTAATAGGTCACACCCCACTCAATTTCTTTTAAGAACAAATACTATCAAACAAGCTTAGTACACGTGCTGCCGAAGCAAACACTCAAACAAGCTTAATATCCAGAGCTTTGTGCGTGTCGCAAAATGTTTCCAGCTTCTTTTTTCAATTTCTGCCAAGATATTCTGCCTCTAAAACTGACTTTGAATAAATGAGTAAACAAACAAAAAAGGAGCATGTCCAGTCTAACAGGTCACAAAATGAATGCAAAACATTAAACCAGTGTGCATTGAAAATGAGAAAAAAAAATAAAATACACTTTTAAGAAGCTAGATTGAATGGCAAATACAAATAAAGGGTATACATCGACGTCCTAAAGCTTTGGAATGTTCCCCAGTGTTAAAAAAGGCAGCTATCCATATCCACTATTCGGAGTGGTGTAAGTCATCTGTGGTTTGTTACATGATGATTTGTTGTTCCTGTGTTTGTTGGCCGTGGATTTACTGCTCAGACTCACAGTCCTCCACAACTTCGGTCCACGGGGATGGGAACTCTTCTGTCGAGATTCTCTTCTGCAGTTTTCATTAGTATAGCAAGCCGGCTTCCAGACACCCTTCCTTTTTGAATAGCACTCATCAGCTTAAAGAGAAAATAGGCAACAGATTCAGAAGGCAGCCAGCATACTCCCTTCCTCACACCCACAGTGAAAACTGAAAACCGGAGCAGGTACTACAGCTCACGTAAGAAGAGTACAATTTTCAAACATTTCAAAAAGGGGGAAAGAGGCAGCTATTTCACCACTGCTGCAAAAAAATACAGCTGTTTTGCAAATCAGCCTGCCTTCAAATGCAAATTAATGCATCACTTCTTGCCCCTTAATGTGCTCAGAGCATTTTTTTTTTTTTTGAGCAACTCAAATATTGAATCTTTAATTCCATTTAAAAATCTTAAAAAGGAATCTCAGGGATTGAACAAAGACAAACTGTGACCTGTATTTAACTACTCTTTTTTAGTGTTACTGTACTTGACAACTTCAAGTCCCCCAAATCCAAATTCCTTACAGACTTTTTAAAGTAATTTACATTTAAGTCCTTGAAAATGGACCCAGAGATCTACCTTAAGAATAAAAAGCACTCCACAGCCCAGATTTTAGCTAATTCATTTTTATCCAATGGATAAAATCAGAATTAGTCTTGAAATTACATGCAGTCAGCAGGCAAAGGCCTTTAATCTGGAAGGCACTGTGCAATTATGAGCATGGGGATGCTTTTTTTTTTTTCCTCTTTAAGTTGATGTGGTTTTAACTATTTGCTTTTCTTGATCTCACTTCCCCAATCTTTTTTTATCTATTTATTTTTAAAAGAACTGATTTAGCCAAGCATTAGGGAAAATATATATTATATATATATATATATATATATATATATATATATATTCTCAAAATACTTTTAGGGTTATAGTTTTTAGCCTACAGAGATACATTTCTTAAAAATGACTCCAAATAAGAGTCTGAGACATCTGTTAAGGGGCTGGATCAGAATTTCATGACCTTATTAAAAGCTGTTTCACAAGCTATTGCTTATTAGAGATGGACTCCTACACGCAGAAGTATCATTAAAGCCCAAACCTAAAAATAAAGTCATGCAACCATGCAGTATCTATAGCGATCCTTTCGTGAGGGTTATTAAAAATATATCTACATTCAAAAAGGTGTTTAATGGGATAACCATAGGCTCTTAATCTTCAGAAAAGGAAAGTACTTTATTAAAAACAAAACAAAACCCTGAAAACATACTTTGCATCCGATGAATGAAGAATGCTGACATCTAAAGACAGAACAATTTATTGTTTATTGTTTTGTCTCTGACTCAATGAAGACCTTCAAAGTTTATCAGCATGAACAAGACTGAGAGAGCCAGAGTTTTTTTCTTTATCCATAAACATTATATGGTGTACCAACCTTTACAAACTCAGAGTTGCCTTTAACCATTACATATATCTTGAAAACATATTACAAGAAAAACATAATATTTGGGTGTGAATGTATTTCATAAGAAATATGGTCAGCATTTTTTAAGTTGAAAATTACACTGTGTATTTGTACTTAGTAGAAGCATGAATAGTCTCTTTCATTTAGAATTGGACAAGAAATACTCAATTATTAAAAAAAAACTCTAGAAGAAAACCCACAGATGGTTTAAATTATTTTCTACATGTTTAACTCTATTGCACTCAAGAAAATTACTTAAAATCTGACCTACATATCATATCTATAAAATTAGACTCATTGTTTCTAAAACCTTGGGTCTTTGAACCATAAATGCTGCTGTTTATTTACAATGTATGAAATGAAGCATCAACTATTTCCTTGAAGAAAAGTTTTCTGCAATCTGGAAACAAATGGTAAGATTTTTCTCAAGAAAAAACTTGACCAAAAATGTATTAAATGGTTTCTAATTCCCAAGCATACATTTTAAACTCAATTTCAGATGTGCACTTAGTTAAACAGTAAGTAAGCTAAAGCACTAAACATTCTTTTTTGTAATGCTGGACACAACCTGTGAAAATTTTCTACATTTAGATTCAACAATGCTCTGATCTGCAGCTCATCTCCAGAGAGACAATTACCATTTCCTTTGCCTTGATCTTGTTTGTTTAACTTGACACAGTGAAGAAAGGGCTGACATTGACCAAAATCCCCAGCATTAATTTATTTCATGTTCAGCATTCATCATTGCCATGGTGAAAGCAAGACCCAGCATTCATTTGAAATACCTGCCCAAGAAGCACTACAGAAAAAACCTGGCTGCTGGGAAACCAATGCATTCTTCATAAGATCAGAGTCCTGCGGACAGCTACAAATAATGGATGGGTTTGTTGAATTTCTTTCTTTTAAGGAATGATGTGTAGCATCCAGTTTGAAGTTAAAGGAACAAAATTTACTTCCTTCATTGTTATGATTAAACAACTGAGCCTTGAGTAAGTGGAAAATTGCAAAAGAAATGCTTGAATTATGTGGTCTTGACCTTAGAATACAGGTTTCCTTTCTTTAGCTTTTCAGGTTCTTTAAAATATAAGAATATAACCATTGCATTTCAGGTTCTCAAATGAATACAATTCTGATTTCTTTAAACTTCCTCGATTTAAAATATACTTTCCACAATAGACGTAAAGAAGGGTCTGTTAGTGGAATCCCATGGCATACATCTTTATAAAGCAAGCTTCTGATTCAGCCGTTTAAGCCATGAGTAACTTAGATTTAATCTAAGTTGTCCAACACAACATAATGTGCCTTAGAAAAAGAATAGGCACCTTATCCTTGAGGGCAGACATAACAACCTTTGCTGGATTCAAGCTCTCTTCTTTTTCAGAATGAAGTGACAACTATGTGGACTTAAAAATCCATTCCTCAACATCCAGCAACAAGCAAAAGATAAAAAAAATAAGTACACTTGTTTCCCTTCACCACAACTCACCTGCAAAAATTCATTGAGTTCAACCTGGCCATTTTTGTTCAAATCTACTTCATTCAGAATTTCATGTAGTGTATTTTCATCCATTTGGACACCGATACTCTAAATAAAAGGAAAGCACAAAGTGATGAAGTTTCATGAAAAATTATGCACATCCTTTTATTAATGTTACCAGCCTTTCAAAAATTCAAAGAAAAATATTACTTATAGAAAGCACTAGATGAGAAAAAATTACCTAATATAATCTTTACATTCCTCTGCTATCAAAGGCATTGAATGGAAAAAAGAAAGTATTACCTCTAATACACGCTGAACGTCAACAATGGTGATAAAGCCCTTCTGGTCTGCATCAAACTTATGAAATCTCTTCTTGTACCTGGAACACAATGTGGAATAATGGGAAAATATACTTAGGTAGGTGAAGACAGAAAAAAAAAAAGAAAGAAAGAGAGATACAGAAACTTATTAGAAGTACCTGTCAATGTCTGAAGGCAGTAGGCTAATCTCAGAGCGATCTGTTAACTGTTCTGATCGAGATTTATAGCCCATTTCATAGTAGAGAAACTTCCTGGCTGTTTCAAGTTCTTCCTAAAACACAGACACACACAAAGTTCAAGATTTATGGAAAGAATTATTGATTTTCTCTCTCTTTTTTTTTCTCCCATTTGGTTTTCTAAAAAGAAGCTCATCCTCATTTTTCTGGCCAGCACAACTTTTTATTTCCTCCAGTTTTATGGATATAATTTAAATTCAACAAAATCCACCTAGTTTGATGTAGACTCCATCATGATCAAGATATACAACATTTCTATCCCCCTAAAAAGCCTCCTCATTCCCATTGCAGTTGATTCCTCCCCCTGACCTCTGGCCCTGGCAACCACTGATCTGCTTTTTGTCACCAGAGTTTCACCTTTTCTAGAATTTCATATGAAAGGGTTCATATAGTACGTAGATTTCTGTGTTTGACTACTTGCATATAGCATAATAATTCTGAGATTCATTTGTGTTGTTGCATGTTTTAATAGTTTGTTTCTTCTTACTGCTGAATATTCTTCCACAGTACTGACTAGCAAAATCTACAGGACCACATCTCTGTGGTTTGGTGACAAAAAAAAGCAATGAAAAGTGAAGAAGATATCTGGGACTTGAACAACTACAATAATGTGGCAAGAAGTACCGAGACAGACATCACGGGATTAACTAATAGTAAAATTTTGTCACTGGGATACTGAGAGTTGGGTGGAAATTACAGAGTCATGAGAAGAAACAAGTTATTCTAATGAACAGTTAACTCTTCATGTTTTCAGTGTCCCCAGCCCCAACTGATATTGCCTATTGCTCAGAATATTGTCTTTCTTAGATTTCATCACACCAGTCTCCCAACTAAGAACTTCCAAAATGACACCATTGCACTGTGCATTCTTCACAAATATCTCTTTCCTCTCATATATACACATATTATGTATACACACTTCTCTTCCTGTAAGTATACCTCTCAACGCCATTGATGTGAGTCTGAACATGTGATTTACCTCAGCCAATGGCACATGAATGGATATGATATACGCCGCTTTTAAGTAAAAGCTTTAAATACAACTGCACAGCTTTGCTTAGCCTCTCTTGCTCCTGTGTCATGAGAAGGGCATAAATCAGAGAGATCTGAAGCCAATATGAAAATAGGAAGAAGAGTCACCGCAGCTAACATGCAGCCTTCATGTAATATGAGTGAGAAGTAAGTGCTTGCTACAGCAAACCAATGAGATTATGAAGTTGTTATATAGCATAACCTAGAAAATGCTTACTAACACAAGTCTTAAATCCTCCAGACTTCCCATCAAAGGATCTTACTACGTCAATTTGTGGACCCAAATTCTGGTCTGCAGAATAGTGCCAGTGCAAAGTGAAACAAAGACAATAAAACAATGGCACATACACCTACATGAAATGTGACAAGTCCCTTCACTCTTTTCTTGGGGAAGATAAATTTTTTTCTGAGATTATTCCCTTTCTACTTTCCTTTCTCTTAGGAGAAATATATATATTTTAAAATATAAATCTATAAGGAAGATATATATAGTATATATATATATTAGCTGAGAGAGTTTTTAGCATTTCTAACTTTTCATTTTGCTGTGTAAGAACATTAAGAATGTTATTGCATTAAATGTTATATATTTTCATTATATATTAAATATAATGTTTAATTTTTACATGTTATATATTCTCTCTATATACAGATACACATACACATGATATATAAGGTGTACATAAAACTTACTTTGAAGCCACCAAGGACGTTCCCTCACCAGCAGATTACTCTCTTCACACAAGAAAATCCACTAGTTATAAATAAGATTATTCCTCTGTTGCATGAATTTTCCCCAGCTATTTTCTACAAAACTGGTTCAAGATTCACCTCCTTGGAAGTGGCATCTCCAATGCTCCCCTCCAAGAACAAGCCCTTCCTCAAGTTGTGTCCCTTAATCGCCTGTGTAATGGGTCCATATTCCATACCAAGCAAGGAACCATGGAATTTCAAAGCTGGAAGGACTTCTTCCTTTGAAGTAACCCAATGTGCCTCCCTAATCCCACATTTCATTTACAACATTCCAAAAACAGAAGCATGAGGACTCTATCTAAAGAAGAACTCTAGCAATAGGTAACTCCACTGACAGCAGCACATAAAGGGAAGACTCTAATTGAGAAAAACATTTATGCTGAGATTACAACAATCTGCAATTCTTCCAATCTGTTGGGGATTAACACAACTTTCCTACAGTAATGTTTTTTTTAAGTCTAAGTTTTGTTGTTGTTTCTGTTGTTTTTTTCCTGTATCACAGCACAACAAATATTTAAGGACAGAGGAATTTCCTCCTTAAGAATTTTCTTTAAGTCTAGAACTACTCTCCTGTATAAGTGATTTTAAATCCCTTCACCATGATGGATAATTTCCCCTAAACCACAGCTAGTCTGTCATATAATAAAATTCTCAGAACACAACACAATACTCCCACAGAGATCTGGCAAGTACCTAGAAAGAAGTAATTTCATCAATCTAGAGATATGATTTCTATTAAGACATCTTAAGATTTTAGTTGCATTTAGGGGCAGCCATGATCCACTGTTAGCTGCAATGCATTCACAGTTAACAAAAACCATATTTCTTTTTTGCATGTGCTACTGTTAAACTCTTGTCAAATCTATCATGAATGGATAGAGTTGTTTTGGTACCTAACGCAAAGTTTGCCACTTATCTCTATTAAATTATACCTAATGAAATTTCACCCATTGCTTCAATTTGTCACCAAACATTCACTCTCTCTCCAGTTTCTTATTGATACACCAAAGATGCTTGCCATCAACATCATAATCTAGGCAGTGGAACCACGGTAGACTAGATCAAGACCAAGGACAGAGTATTCAGGACATGCTATCAGAGACCTTTTCTGCGGATAGTGATTTTTGACCAATTACAAATTCACCAAGTTTAAAAAGATATCACATGGGTCTTCATGAAATGCTTTATGGAATCCAAATACATTATGTCTGTAACATTTCCATGATCTAACAATCTTGTAGCTCTTTCTGAAAAGAAAATATGTCTGAAATGAATTTTTCTAAATGATTCATTACTAGCTTCCAGTAATCACTACCTACTAAATGCTGATGAAACAAACTTACAATGCCATAATTTAGAAAACTGCCCATGATCAATGCCAAGACCACTGGTTTATAGGTTACAAACTATATCCCCCCCACCACCACCACCGGCCCTTTCTCTTTTTGGAACTTGGTACTACATTTACCCACTTTCTGTCTTCTGGTTCTGTTCCTATTTGCCATAATATTTAAAGCTCAACAGTAGTTAAATAAATCCCATCTGCAAATTCTCTAAGTACCCTGAGGTATAATTTTTCTGGGTTGGCATACAAACTCATTTAGAGCAGCTTCCTATTTGAATGTCTATTTCCTCTTACCAATATTTATTTTGCTCTTCTCGAAATGAAAATCATTCTCCTTGACAAAAAGGAAAAAAAAGAAAAACAAATTGGTATTAAACTCTGAGTTGAAAGGTTCTCTCCCTTCTCCGACAGTCAAGGACATGGTGCCAGGCACCTGAAGCAGCGATCTTGGCTGGGCCTTATTTGCATCCTTCTCAATTTTTGGAAGTTATTTTTGGTGTTTTTAGAATTTTTGCCAACATTCAGCCAGTTCCTGACACTATTTATATGCATGCTTATTAGTCCTGGGTACCCTTTCATTGTTGAGGACCTGTCTTCCATCTGTTTGACATTTGCTGTTTATCAGCTTGCTCTGTCCATAGTCTCTTCATTTCTGCACTTGCTTCCCTTTTATTCTTCTCACTGGAATCAATTTTGGAATACTTTATTTTTGTGAGACTCTCTCAATCTACCTAAGTGGTCTTCTCTAAAAGTCTCTCAGTGAAATGCATGTTTGTCTGAAGGTTATAAAATCTTCTTTAAGAAATAATATGGCAGCATTTCCCAAAATACATCCTAAAGCAATACTAGTTTCCCTTCCTACCAGCCCTTCCCATAAGTGAGAGATGGGTCTATCTCCAAATAAATTCCCTTCTGGAAACTGACAACATGTATAAGCATATTAAAGGCACGAGATTATCTGCACTAAAGAAAATGGCTTCATTTGTTTACCTCAGAATTTCCCAAACTCTTTTGACCATGCAGTCATCCTTTCACTGATATTAATTTATACCCTGTAAAAACACAATTTGGCAATGTCACATCCTCTAAATGACTTCACCAACTCCTCTAACAATCCCAGCTCCCCTGCACAACGCCTTTCACCCTAGTCAGTTCTTCCAAGTTGGCTGGATTTGATCTTGAGTAACAGTTCTCTAAATTTTGGAAAATATACACACATTTCTGAGGTATATATGTGTTGTAATCACTTGATTAAATTTGAAGATTCTTGAAACTATGAGCTGTTTATTATTCCCATAAAATATTTGGTATAATGCTTAGTACATGAGTCACTCATTAAGTAATGACTGGTAAAAACAACCACAATTTATCTACAGAGAGTTATTTATCACCTTGCTCCTCTTTCACTTTTGCAAGTTAAGTAATCCCAATGCTTTTAACCTTTTCTCAGAAGTCCAGCTTTCTAACCTTTAATTCTTTTTTTCCCTCTCCTTTGTTCTCCCTAGACTGTCCACAGTTCTCATTAATACGCCTCTGTCTCAGATACTGAGTAATAACTTTAGGTCTTTTATTTCTGTTACTCTGTTTGTTAAGGGGGATGGGAGGATATTTCTGAGTACATGAATCTGCTCATAAAATCTAAATTGAAGTTAAATCTAGTTTCTTCGGCAGGGCGAACACAATCACTTTACAGAATTTTCTTCCTCCTTCCTCCTTCCTACAGCCTGAATTCCTGGCACAAAGTACCTTCCTGCATATTCAAATCATTCCAACCATAATTTTTACAGGAACACATTATCCCCAATCCTTCTATATGGTAAAAATGATTGGCAGTAGCACAGGAGTAAGTCCCATTCTTACATTGCCTCTGTACTTAGCTTTCATTGGTCAAACCAAAACTCAAAACTGGAAGAGCTATAAGCCTGTCCTGTCCATGCAGAGGCAACAGGGCAAGGTGGGAAAAGGGTGCGCTCTGGGGTCAGAGTACCTGGCCTCCATCCCAGCTCCACAATCTGCTAGTTGAGTGAACTCTGACCGGAACTTACTCCCTGAGCTGGTTTCCTCAGCTATAAAATGGGGATAAAGATTATGCCTGGCAGAGTTGTGGTCAGGATTAAGGAGCTCTTTTCAAACAGTGGTTCCACCATCAGGACCCTACATTCATGGCATTAAAATTACTGGAAGAGAATATTTTAAATGTAGGACCGTGGTTTCACCCCTGAAGATTCTGCCTCTGATAGTCTAAATTCAAGCCTTGAAATCTGCCCTTTTCCCTACATCTCTCAGGTGACTGATTAGTAATCATCTTCGGGAATCTCCACCAGGATGAGAAAGCTGGAGGGACGGGACCTACGCCCAGTCCTTCCTTTCACCTTCAGCATATGACATATATGCTCCATAATGTTCATTCACTCATTCAATAGACATGATTTAGAGCCTTCTATATGCCAGGCATATCTGAAACAAAGCAGATCACGTCTCCACCTTTGGGGAGTTTATTTTCTGGAGAAAAGGCTGACAATAAATAAACAACTAAATACATGGTACGTCAAATGGGAACTGGTGCTACAGAGAAAAATAAAGGAAGGGGTAGAAAATGCCATTCAGACTGGGTTGGGGAGGTGGTGGTACTTGACTGTTCAGCCTGGTTAGGGGAGACCTCCCTGGGGTAGAGAACAGCAGGCAGTGAGGAGGCAGACTATGAGGACATCCAGAGAAGAACATTCCAGGCAGAGAGATCAAAGAAAAACAACTCGACCTGTGGGTTGGAGAGAGGGAATAAGGGGGAAGAAAAACTAGGGGAGTGGGAAAGGTGGTGGCCAGATCACAGAGGGCCTCGTTCACCACGGTAATGACTTGGCTCTACTCTGAGTAAAAGAGATGGGATGTTAGCAAAGGAATACCTGTCAGTCCTCGTCTTACTAAGCCTGCCAGTAACACTTGACTCAGTGGATTACTCCCCTCTTCTTGAAATCTTTTCTCCCTTTCTTTCCAGGTCACAACTCTCCCTTGAGTCCGGTCACACCTTCTCCATCCTCACTAGCCATTACTTTCTCTTTCTCCTGGTTCTTCCTTCCCTCTCCAACTTCCAAACTCTGGAGTGCCCGAGAGCTCACCCTTGGGATCACCTTTTATCATCTAACTACATGAACTGCCTGTTCCAGTGGGATGGCTTAAATACCAACTCAAATTTGTATCTCCGGTTCAGACTTCCCCTCTGAATTTCAGACTAACATATCCAATGACCTTCCTTAACTTTAAAGGAATTATTGAAATTGTTAAAGCAGGGACATTGTCTGAGGGGAGAGAAGCTATTACAATAATCTGTGTAAGAGATGCTGGTAGCCTGAATCAGGGTGATAGCAGTTGAGTGTGTTAAGAAAGGGTTGAGTCATTTGAAGATAATATGATAAGGTTTGCTGATGGAGTTAGATCAATTTGCATAAACTAAGACTGAGGCCCAAGCAACCAAAGAGTGGAATAGATGTTTATAACATGGAGAGGTCAGTAATGTAGCAGTCTGAGGGAGGCAGGAGGAGATCCAAGAGAGATGGTGCTGTGGACTGAAGTGTACACCCCCACCACCAACCTCCAAAGTGATGGCATTTGGAGATGGGGCTCTGGGGAGGTAACTAGCTTCAAAGAAACCTTCTTAGGATTAGCACCTTGAGTAGAAGAGAGCAGAGCTCTCTCTCTCTCTCTCTCTCTCTCTCTCTCTCTCTCTCTCTGCCCACTCTCTAAAAGGCAGCTCTCTGAAGCCCGGTGGAAGGCTCTTACCAGGACCTAACCACGCTGGCCCCCGATCTCAGATTTCTAGCCTCCAGAATCGTGAGAAGTAAATGTCCGTTGCTTAAGCCACAGTCAGCGGCACTCTGTTACAGCGGCCTGAGGACACTAAGTAGGTGTTGTTCAAGAAGGAGGGAGGGATCAATTGTCAAGGCCACTAACTGGCTGAGTAAAAGGAGGACTGAGAGTTGACAAGTACACTGAGCGACATGGGGGTTACTGGGGAGCACGACCAAAGCCACACAGCAAAGTGGCAAAAGAGCCTAAACGGAGTGGGTTCAAGAGAGATCGGGGGGAACGAACCAAACCAATGAGTACAGCGAGTATTTTCTGAATAAATATGTGAACATGTCTCTGCACACCACAATACTTTGGTTTAATTAAAAAATCATGACCATCTTCTGTTTATTACAAGCAGCCCAGGGCTGTATGTGTGGGTGTCTGAGCATCGTCACTGGCTTTCATTATTAATTTGGATATAAATATAAAATTTCAAATGACACAAATCAATAAGTATTTGGTGGTCAGGCCCTAAAACCACTATTTCCTACCAAAGGCAAACTTGCAGGAGTGTGAATTTCACTGTAGAATAGTTTAAGAATGTTTTCAATGAAAACCAGAAAACATTCTACCCACAATCATTATTATCTTACTTTTTCAGGAATTATGACCACAAATTTGAGAGCATTTTTCTATAAGGGATTTTCCAAGAACAACCTCCACTCCCTAAAAAAAGAGTATTTGGTCACAAGAATATTTGTTACAGGAATTTGTTACAACAAGTTATTTGTTACAAAAATATCTCCCCAGTTTCCTAAGGCCTATTGATATTAAACACACACACAGAAATTAGCAGGAAATCTAAGGTCATCGTCAAAGGGGAGGGTATAGCTCGGCGGCAGAGTGTGTCCTTAGCATGTGCAAGGTCCTGGGTTCAATCCCCAGTACCTTCATTAAAATAAGTAAATAAATAAATAAACCTAATTACCTCGCCCCCAAAACAAACAAACAAAAAACAGAGTCATCATCAAAAACTGTGCTGGCCTCTACTAACAGACTAAGACATTACATGTTTATAAAAGAAACTGTGGTTTTAAAGACTTCTATATAATACTTTTAAATTTTTTCCTTAGTTTTAAAATACCTTTATTGAGGCATAATTAACATACAACAATGCACATACTTACAGGGTACAATTTGATATGCTTTGAGATATATGTATATATCTCCATGAAACCATGACTACCAGATAGTAAACATACAACTTTGCCCCTTTGCAACCCCTTCTCCTGACTCTCCCTGCACATCCCATCCCCAACCACTGATCTGTTTTCTGTAACTAGCAATTGCATTTTCTAGACTTTTGTATAATTGGAATTGTACATTATGCACTCTCTTTTTCATCTGATTTCTTTCACTCAACATAATTATTTTGAGATTCATTCATGTCATAGTATGTAGTGACAGTTCATTCATTTTTATTGCTGAGTTAATACCTTTTTTTTAGAATCGTCCCAGTGCAGTTCTTTGCCCATCAGTTCAACAATCCTGGGCAGGGCTTCCTCGGCTGCCTGGACATTCAGAAAGGCCAGGCGAGTGCGGCGTGAAATCATGTCTACTGCGGTGCAGGCATACTCCTTAACCCCATATTTCACCTGAGTTTGAATTAAAGTAAAATTATTAACTTAGGCCTTTTTAAAAGGTGGGGGGCAATAAAGTTTCACTTGAAAAAAAAATTTTTGCTTAGGAAGAGTGACATTTTCCTTTACATACTCTGGTTCTCTAGCAGGCATGAGACAGTGACATCATACAAGTTCCCCATCTGCCTGCCAAGAGAGGTTTGAAAATTGGGACACAGTGGACATGAGTTACTGCCTTCTCCCTGAGTAGAACCTGGCACAAACATGTAAACTGCATCACTTCTCATTTACCATCCACAGTAATCACCTCTTTGCTTATACATAGCAAGGACGTTAACTTTCACAGCCAAGCAGGCAAAGAACAAGCTTTAAAAAGTCATGGTCTCACCTCTTTAGGCTGTCCAAAGTTTTCTGTCTCAGGGTAATCAGATGACAGAATTCTTGCATTCAAACAACAAGCAAATGCTTACTAGACACCCATGTTTTAAGGTGCAGTCAGTTATAAAGAAATATAAAGCATGGTCTCTGGTTTCATAACGTGTGAAACTCTGATGAGAAGCAAAGCTTAAATCTGGGAGAGGTCACGTGTCAAATCAAGGTGCATCATCAAGCAGCACGTGGGTGGTGCCAACTTGAGGAGCTACAAGTTCTCAAAGGGGGCAGACAGCTGTGAACCAGTAAGACTTGGGATAGATCCGTGGAGGGGAAAGAAAGCCCTATTTTCTATTGGTATTGTTACCACTATCAATATCACTTCAGAGCTGAAGTTAAAATCTTGTAAATGAGAGGATCGGTGTGGAGCAGACATTTCACTCCCGGTTTTAGCTGATGTATGTGCATTAAAACTTAGCTCTATATAATTTCTAAAGAGGATGAAAAATGAGCAGATGAATAGTACCCCATGGCGGACAGGAAATTCCCGCATGGCCATTCACGTACCTCTGCTTCAATGTATGGAAATTCCGACACTAGACGCACTCCAACAATGGGCCACCGTTTTCCTGTCACGCTTGCCATCTTGGCCACCTCAAAAGCCTTGTCACCATAGGTGGCGGCAAGATGCTGCGCCACCTAAGGAGATAAAACTGCATCAGGCAGGTACTTTGAATATCCATAGCTTCTAGGTAGCGAGCAAAAGATGTACATGCTTATCTTGTCAGTCTTTTACAGCCTGTAACTAATCGTTCTAAGAGAGTGTTAGATTTTGATTTCGTGGGAGGAAACCACTAGGGCTCTGAATGCTTATGCCAGCACTAACTCTGCTACATACACATGCATCACTGTATCAGTGACTGATGAAGCTTCAGCCTCATTCTGCTCCAGGTATCACTTCTAAAGAACAGCCTTCCTTATGCTTCAGATAGAAAGAATCTGGGAGGTCCTGTCTGCTAAGAACAAACCAAACAAACCCCAGATTCTAAAACAGAAACCAAAATGTGCATTGCTTTTTAGGCAACTAAAGCAAAATATGCTTTCTTCCCCCGTTAGTTCACTTCCACAGTACACAGGCAGAAACAAACCCAATGATAGGAAATGCTAAATCAGGGAGGCCACGTGTTTCTGACTGTTACCGGCAACAGTGAGATTAGGTTAAGATGATGTCGCAATGCACACCCACCTCACTTTCAAGTCCATAATCCTGGACAAGTCTGATGTAGAGTGTGGGGCTCCAGTCTTTGCCCCCTTGAAGGAAAAGCCCAACAGTTCTACTTGGTCCTGCTTTCAAATCGTGGGTCTTAACGGCAGCATTTATGGTATCTTCTGCCATAGATCTATAGGTGGTCCACTTTCCACCTACAAGTAAGTTGAAAAATAATTCATTAGGTTACCCGTCCTTGCTTTTCTAATTAACTGTTTATCAACTTACTATTAACAAAATTCACCTGTTGTTTATTACAAATGTGGCAAAGCAATGCATAAGATTTTACTCAAAATTATTTTTTAAAAAATCCCTCTTTGTTAGCGTTAAGAGAGATTCTGGTATGATGATGTAACTCAAGGTGCATATCCCATACCTGCTATCGTGATGAGGCCGCTCTCACTGATATCCACTACGTGATTTCGGGAGATGGACTGAGTATCTGCAGACTTGGGATCTGTAACAAGGGGGCGAATACCGCTCCACGCTGCCAGGACGTCCCCTCTTCTCACTGGAAAGGATCAATGCAAGGATTAAGAGCATTACTCCGACACATCTCAACAAAACTAGGAAACACCTAATAAGCAGGAAAGAGTTCAGTAAAGTATATGAATACGTACTTTAGAAAGGAGAAAAAGCTCTTAAATGTAAGAACTAAGTGAGTGGATAAATTACAAGAAAACCTCAAAGAATCATTTTCTTACAAAGATAATCCAGATGAAAAAGGCAAAGAACTTGAAAATCACTGACATGGGTCCCAAAGAGGAAACAGAAGACACAAATGTTAGCAACCCTCAGCTGAGACAGTCTGGAATAGTTACAAAGAACAACAACAACACAGCAGAAACAAAGACAAACCAAAAGACCTGTGACTTGTTACATTTTCTCCTAGAATATAGCTTGCTATCTCTTATCAGAGAAGACAAAGATACTTATTAAACAAAGGAATCTGTAACAGAATATTTCCTCCCCTCAGCAATGCCAGCCTCTTACTGAGCATTTATAGCAGACCTGGCCTTGTCAAAGCACTTGAAGTACACATTTCATCTCATTTAATCTTACAGAGACCCGTAGTATTGGTTATTATTATTCTCATGATACAGACAAGAAAAAAGATTGGAGGAGTGTCATCAGCTCATCCAAAGCAACTTTATAAATGGTATAGTAGCATCAGAACCCAGTTCTTTCTGACTTCAAAGTCCATCTTCTCACCCACTAAATTGTCCATCAACAATTGACAATTTCTATATTTTTTTTTCTTTTCTTACCCCATTACCTTTACAACTGCCACCAAAACAGGTATACTGGCTCTTCCCAGTATAGGTACACAGTACTTTTGTTGTAGCAAATGGAAGTTCTTTGAATATTCAGGATACTATGAAATTTCCTTTACTATCTCTGCCAAAATCCAATTACCAGTCTATACCAAGAATTGATGTTTACAGTAGAATTAGACAGCTGTTGCATAGCACTTCTTGCTGACCTAAAAATGGCTAAGGCGTGTAGCCTAGCTGTGATTCTGGTGTACCATCAGGGACAAGGGAGAACTCAAAGGCAGAACTTCCAAGATCTACTCTTCTTTATCCAGATCAGCTTCAGGGATGGCTTAGCTCTTTTCCTGTCCACTCTCCACATCAAGGAGCTGACCATGTGCACCAGTCTAACAACTATCTGATAATACAGATAATGGGGAAGTGAATGCTTACCTGGTTCTGCTGAACTTACTTTGGTAAACCAGCTAGTCCATCCTTGGACAACAGAGAAATACAATTTTGCTTCAACCATGACTTGGGGTCATGTGTAACCTTCTCCATGTTACTCAAAGCCATTACCCATATTAATAAAAAACTGACTGTACATAGTCTTGAAAACATCAAGACAACGAGAAAACTGCATCTTTACATGAAAAAGAATGAAGTTAGACCCTTACCTTACACCATATACAAAAATTAACTCAAAATGGATCAAAGACTTATATGTAAGAGCTAAAACTATAAAACATTTAGAAGAAAATATAGGGGGAACACTTCAAGACATTTGATTTGGTAATGATTTCCTGCATATGACATCAAAGGCACAGGTTACAAAATCAAAAATAGATACAATGGACTTAGTTAAGATTTAAAACTTTTGCACATTAAAGGACATTAACAACAGAATGAAAATGAGAGAAAATATCTGTAAATAATAAATCTGATAATGGGTTAATATCCAGAATATTTAAGAACTCCTAGAACTCAGTAACTAAAAAGACAAGCAACCCAATTGAAAAATTGGCAAAGGATTTGAACAGATATTTCTTTAAAGAAGATATACAAATGGTCAGCAAGTGCATTAAAAGATGTTCAAGTTTACTAATCATTAAAGGAATGCAAAATGAAAATCACAGTGAGATACAGCTTCATACCCATTAATATAGTTTTGACAAAAATTTTTTTAAAAAATGGAAAATAGTAAGTGTTGATATGGATAAGTTGGAATATCCTTGTGCATTGTTGATGGGAAGGTAAAATGATACAGCCACTATGAATACCTGTATGGCAATTCTGCAAAACATTAAACACAGACTTACCATATGATCTAGTAATTACAATTATGGGTATATACCCAAAAGAACTGAAAGCAGGAAACATTTCTACACCCCATGTTCATTTCAGCATTATTCATATAGTCAAAAAGGGGAAGCAACTCAAGTGTCCATCAACAGATGAATGGATAAACAAAATGTGGTATATATACACAATGGAATATTATTCAGCCTTAAAAAGGAAATTCTGACACATGCTCCAACATGGATAAACCTTGAAAATATTATGTTATCATGTGAAGTAAGCCAGTCACAAAAGACAAATATTGTATAATTTCATTTATATGAGGTACCTAAAGCAGTTGCATTCAGAAAGATAAAAAAAGATAGAATGGTGGTTGCCAGAGGGTGGGGGGAATGGGGAGTTAGTGTTCAATGGGTAGAGAGTTGGGGAAGATGAAAAAGTTCTGGAGATGGGTGGAGGTAATGGCTGTACCAAAATGTGAATATACTTAATGCCACAGAACTGTACACTTCAAAATGGTTAAAATGGTAAACTTCTCATTTATGTATATTTAACCTTAATTTTAAAAAACAGGACAAAAGGAAAAACCAGCATAATTCAAGTCTCAGAAGGTTAAGGAAATATTTTACATACATATAATACAGGAATATCAGGGCCTCTATCAGCCCATATCTTCCCTGCGGCTTTAGTTCAAATTAAAATATCTCATTCAAGGAAGCACAGTTTATGAGCAGTGGGCAGTCTGGATTTCAAATCCCACACACCCTTGGGTCATGTGTCCTTGTACAGTGAACCTCCTATGTATTCATAGATAGCAGCCCCTGATATATATATATATATATGGCAGCCTTTTGTGTAAAGACTCACAAAGACTCTTTGAAATGGACTGTTGGAATAGTCAGAGAAAAAAAAGCACCTAACCAAGTACATGGAAAAGACCCTACAAACAAGTTATATTGGATGACAGATAATCTCTCCATCTTGATCTCAAATGAAAACCAGATTTCTGGTAAAGATAAATTTAACTAAGAAACTGTGACTTATTTTAACATAGCTCCTTAAGGGCCACACTCTTCACATGACTGTAATCTGAAAGAAGAGGTACTCATACACCTCTGCAGGGGTGTTTAATCAAACCTATATCCAAACACTGAAATAAAGGAAGAATAAACCTCATAAACTGGCGGTCTTCCAGTCTTGTTAACTGGAGACCAGGAGGGAAGGTGTCTCCATGCTGGGATTTCATCCCTAGATCTGCCCCTCTGACGGGTGCAGGTTTAATCCCATTGGCTTCCATGAATGGGGGTTAATTCTTGCTTCACACAATTACACAGAAATCTTGTAAAACCTCAACACAAATCGTGAAATATTTTAATCTTTACAAAAAGCTTAACTAGGAAATTACCACTATTTTCCATTAGAGTTCAAATTGCCCTCTGAGTCAAAAATAAAACTTAGCCAACCACTTAGAACGTCATTGTGGTCATGCAAAGTCTGCAGAGTGTGTCTCTGAAATTCCTTAGGTAGCCATGCTGATCAGGAATTTGCTTTCAATTCTTACAACCTCCTGACTGATTTTAAAATTATCTAAAGGAAAACCAGACTTTCTAGAGTAAATTTGAAGCACATGCAAATAGTCCTTGTAGCAAATGCTTTATCTTTCCTGGGATAACAGGCAGAAAAATACATCTATGAAACTGTATTGTCTGAAACAAAAAGAACTAAAACATTTGAGTTTTTTCATTCATAGGAGGAAATTAAATAAAACATTATGTACACTGATACCACTTTTAATCCCTACTCTTGACACTGATACTCTAAAAAAGAAAACAGTACCAGGAAGAGTTCATAATGTGTCAGGAACCTTAATTTACTTTGCTTGATATCTTAGCATTCAGCTTAGCCTGAGAATCCGATCAGATGAATGTTGGGATTATATTTATTTAAAAAGATACATTTAAGAATAATCAAGTTTTAAATCATATTTAAAATATGAATCAAGCTCTGTGGCCCATGGCACTTTTATGTTATTAGACCAGAGTGTGGCTGGATCAAGTTACCTGACATCTCCCAACCTTGAGATTTAAAGATTTGTATGGATTATTCAAAATGCCATTTGTTGCTGAAGAATAAAGCACTTGGACCTCTCTATCATCCAAATTAAGTAATGCCCAGTCAGGGCTACAGGTATCATCTATGCCCACAGGGCACCACATAGCTCAGCACACAAAACATGAATCCTTAACTCTTGTAGAAAAGACAGCAACAAACTGAACTAACAGGTTTCTCTCCTTATACCTTTTCACCCACAGAGGAAACCTTGTACACTTAAACTCTGATTAAAGTTCTCTTGAGAAAGAGATTCAAAAGCCATGGACAGATAACATAGAGAACCTTCTAATACTGCCAAGAACTGCTGCAGCCATATTGCAACCATGGGGGAAACAATGGTAAGATGCAGCCAGCCTGGAGGGGGGCGGGAGTGAAGGGAAATAAAAGCTATGCACCTTAGACATTGTTGAATCACTAACCAGTCTCCTCCTGAGCCTTCTTATATCTGGAGATTTTCTTTTATAAGATAATACACTCCTTTATTTTATAAGAGCAAAAAATACAAATTCAATGACTCCAATAAGTTTTTTCCTTCTTTAAATGTATATATAAGGTCCTCTAGATTCTGTAGAGCAGTGCTGATCCACAGATTTTTTTCTGCAGTGATGGAAATGTTCTCTACCTACACTGTTCAATTCACTAGCCACTAGCTGCATGGGGCTATTAAGCACTTGAAATGTGGTTCATGTGACTAAGAAGCTGAATTTCAAATTTAATTTAACTAATTTAAATTAAAACAGCCACATGATATGC
The DNA here is from genome assembly GCF_048773025.1 of Camelus bactrianus. NCBI lineage: Eukaryota > Metazoa > Chordata > Mammalia > Artiodactyla > Camelidae > Camelus > Camelus bactrianus. The sequence goes on along the minus strand of NC_133543.1, from coordinate 41,345,621 downwards.
ACATATACAGGCTATGATACCGCATAAGGCAGCTCTAGAGTCAAACCACCAAGTAGCAGATCTCAGACTTGTCCTGGTAGATCATCAGGCTGGGCACCTGCACCATGGCCACCTTGCCCATGTCTCCAGTGCAGCATCCTCCCGGTGAAAGCTGACAGTCCTTCCTTCACTTGTGAGAATATAATCTGCTACAACAGTATGCTACCTGCCAACACTTTACAGACCTAACATGTTCCATATTTATCGTTTCCAAGCATCCTCCTCTCCTACTAATCTCATGAATTAAAAGAAATGAAAATATATTTACTAAATTGAGTACTTCTACCTTCAAGTTCTTACTCAGAAATTGGTTCTATCTATCATTCAAGTTGTTCTCAAGAGTGGATGGTGAACATCACCTACTTTAACTCTCCATGGTTTAAGATACGAAGACAATAACCCAACTCAAGGCTTTTATGCTTCAGAGCTGAAAGATTCTTCTTGATTATTTTGGTCCTCATATTGTCAGGATACCTAAACAAGATTGCATTCCTACTGCATCTTCTTCACCATGTTGAAAGTCTTCAGCAATGTCAAATACTGTATCAAGGAGAGGGTCATGTAAAGTGATCAATAAATATTAAATGGCATATTAAAACATTCTCTGAACTTTTAGTATCAAATAAGACTTGGCATTACAAAATCAAAAGCAATAATATTTTGGCTCTAAGCCAATATGCTAGACTTTAGGTTTCTAGTGACTACATATTTAAACAATTGGATATTTTCTTTTAAAACAACTGAACACTTTAATAAAACAAGACGACAGGAAACAACATTACTATTAAAGTTGAGAAAAATTCTCATTAAACACCACTTACTAGAGTGGCTCACCCAGACGGCACCTGGTTGATGTTTTTTGTGTCAAGTGCCCAGATGTTAAGAAACCCACAAGCACCTCCAGAGAATATAAACGTACTTGTCAGTATTTTCAAAAGGATAGTGAGGAAATAAAATAGTCTTTCTACCATCATGTTTAATAATTACTTTTATTGCAACCCTGATAAATAACTCATTTAGGCTGTAGTGCATATAATATATAAAGAGTAAAATATAAATAGTAACGTTGAATAGACATTTTTCACTGCTGGTTGCAAAGACTAAGTGCTATGTAATTGTTTCAAATTATAATTAATATTTTTACTATTAAAAACGTGGCAAGACAAGTGTTGGTTTTCAGAGTTAATAGAAAATGGAGCCCACAGGAAGTGACAATTAAGAGCTAAATGTGCGGTTTTGCTTCACATCAGTTATTTAGCCATACATTTTGGGGTGTTCTGTCTCATGTTTGCCACTTTCAAAAAAATCAATAAAAAAGCATGTGAAAATACCTAAATGAATGCAAGAGAAACAGTGTCAGAAATCAATACTTCTCTACCAGCATGTTTAACCTGCGGAAATGAAGTGTTAATCACAGAAATAAGACACCATATTACATTTATAAACTAATGAAACTAGAAAAAGCAAAGCGTGTGACACTATAATTAAACAGCTGGAAGACATCCAAGCCTGTGTAAGTTGATAACCCTGGAACAATCTCTGGCAGTGAAAAGGCAGGTCTGCAGTGAGTTGATATGGCCAGCTCGGTTGTTAATTGAATAACAGGCAATCTATAAACACTACTAATTGCATATATGAAAACCTGTGTACAACTAGAGACGCTGCCTAGAGAAGCACTCCAGAAAAACTCCACGGATAAAGCACTCTGCAAGTCTTCTGTCTCCCTCAGTCCCTCTAAGTCGTAGCTTGGTTTCACCACTGCATCCTTCTGATTAACCTCTACACAGCAGACTTAATGATACATTTTTCAAAAGATCATTTTTCTTCCTAACCCAATACACACTGCACAACTATCAATTACCCATTTCAGAAAAGAACAAACAAGTAATCTAGAAAATTCAGCCTGTGAATGGAAAGCTTTCTAAATTGTAAGAGAAGACATGGTCTTATTCCCAACAGGCAAAATGCTTTACAGAATTGTTCCGACGTGTTTTGCAGAAGTGTGGCAGCTGCTGTGAACAGCATGCGGTGTTAAGATTTGACACTTTTTTTTTCCCTTAAGGATATAGCCATTTGGGGAGGCTCAGAAAACGTTGTCAGAATTTTACTTATTCATCCATTTAATAAATCCTTTTGAAATGATTATTTCAACCCTGGTGAATACAAAACATAGCTTTGCTTTAGGATCAACACAGAGTTTTTATTTTTTAAGTCTGTAGAGAAGACTGCTTGGCCCCAAGGGATTGGTTATGAGAAATGAAACCTCCTCTACCTTAACATTCAAATCCAAATAAGGCCAGCTGAGGGCAAATGTCACTGTGATTCTCAAGGTGTCCAGCAGCTTCCATGAAATGAATTGAGAGACTTAATCCACTCCCTAGTGGATATAATGTCACATCACGCAACAAACCCAGAACTACCATTTGGAATACTGTGCAATATTTAGAAGCACAAGTATTAGAGCTAGAGTGACTTGAACTCAACATCATGGCTCCAACACGAATAAGCTATAGGCAAGAAACTTAAAGCCACTGGCCCTCAGTTTCTTCATCTATAAAATGGGAATTACAAAATAAGCCCAGTAAGGTTGTTATGAGGAATCAAAGAGACAATACAAGCAATATGCTTAGCAGAGTGTCTAGCATAAAAAGTGCTCAATAGTACTAGAGTTTTAAAAAAATGAAGCATGTATTACCCACTACAGACAAATGGAAAGATTAAAATATGTGTAGCAACAGCATGCAGTCAAAAAACTGAATGATGCCTGAAGCTGAGTTTCTCTCTCACATTTCATCAGAATAGAATATCAGTTTCACCAAAATTCCTGGGGAAAAAATAGGAATGTGAATGCTTCACTTTATATATAGGCATATTTTAGCTAAATGATGCTCTACCAAGTCTGAAGGTAGTTCCTCATATACCCCGAGGCTTTCAGTCCAGTAGAAATAAGAATGAAAAGAAACTAAAAAGAATCATTACTAATTAATTGTTTTTAAAAGGATATGCTAATAAGTAGGAAAGGTGTGAGAGATGGTGAGCACAGGGAAATAAAGTACATAAAAGAGCTGTCACCTCTGCTTTTGCCCTGAATATTTGCCACCTGGAGAATATTTAATCTCAAGAATCCCCAGACCAACAGGAGAAAGGCCTGATTTACAGTGTTCAGACATTAGTTTCAATCCACTTTTACCAAAACTCAAAACTGATTAAAAAAAAAAACTCTCTGTAAGTTTCACCAATTAACTTGACTACCGAAAAGTATGTTAACTGAAAAGACCTTTATAGATCAAGCAGGTCCCAGTAGGTATTACCAAGTCTTCCATCTATTAATAAGCAACATAGAAGTGAGGGGTACAGGCTCGCTCTCTGTTCCAGACCAAGGCTCATTTTGCTGGTGGAAACCCCCACCCACCCACGATATGGGCACTGCGGCCTTTTGGAACCTACACCTGTTTCCAGCACAGCCAGCCTCTCAGCACATATAAGCAGTCAGATTTCTCGTTAGCACATTTGAACTTTAAGAATTTGGAAACCGTCAACGACAGCTCTCTGCTTTTGAATTAATTTTATTTCTTGTTCCAACAATTTAAACTTCCTGCTCTTAGGTCTCAGTACAAACCTACTTTTAACATATTATATTCAAGTAAATATGAAATGAAGCACGATTCGTTAGCAATAATCAGAACATTAAAGTACAATCTATACCCAGTTGAAGCTCCTCCAAGATTGCAAAAGGAAAAAAACATGAGGCTGAAATTGTAATGCATTCTGAGTATTTAAATGTGGATATTAAATAGGGCATGACTATGTCCATGTGACTGTGTGTGAATGTGTGTTTGAAAGAGTATAAACTTTGCTACATAGATTTCAATTACATGTACTTAATATATTTATATTATTGTCGTAGATATTCAGAGATTTTACTCAAAATGAAATCAATCCATTACTTGAAATTAGAAGGAGCTAAAACCATACAACATGGATCAATCACTTAAACTAGGAAAATTCCCTAAACCATTTTTTAAAGCAATTTGTTTTACTTGCTTCTAAACGTGTGATCACATAATGAAAAAAAATTCTTTAGGGAGAAAGGATTCATAGATGTTGGTGAGTCAGGTGAGTCATATCAGGATGAAACTGTCTCTGCGTGTCCCCCATTGAAGCCAACATTATAGGAGATCCCCAATAGAAACAAATGAAGACTGTTTTTCAAAAATCTTAAACTACCTTAACATAGAAAGATTTTCAAACTGCTATCAGCATCAAAAACCCTGAAAGCACCTACTACTAATTCATTTTAATTAAAAAAAAAAACTGTGAGTGACATACCAGGTATGTAACAACCTTTGTAGCTGAATAAAGAATCCTTACCCTTAAGGAGCTCCAAGCGAGAATATATCTTAGACTCTACCTGAAGTACAATGTTGTGATATACTGGACCAGCGTCCTAGGGGAATCCAAAGGATAGGTGGTTTCTGAAGTATACAGAGTATTTTGCCAAGGTGAGATGCTGGGGAAAAGGGCATTCCAGAGCAAGACTTCAACCTAAACAACGCATGAAGGTTCAAAAGTGCAGGACCTGATTTGGAAAGAGTAACTAATACAATATGATTAGACTACAGAATGCAGAGGTGGAGCAGCTGAATACAAACTTGCAAAGACAAGTTGTGAAAAGCCTTAGATTCCATATGAGATAGTTTAAAATTTTTCCTAAAGTTAAGGATGAGATGTCAAAGGGATATTTTTGTGCAGGGAAGTGATGATCAGAATTGTGTTTTAGAAAGAGAGTTCTGATGGAAGGACCAGACTAGCTGGAAACGGAGACCTGAGATGGAAGCCAGTCAGGGAGCCAATTCAACTCTTTGAGGGAAAAATGACATGGGTGTGACCCAGAGCAATGAAAGTGAGGAGGTGTTTTACATGATATTTCAGAGTGAGCATAAATGGGAGTTGGACTCGATGAAGAAAGAGAAGGATCAGCAGAGATAAGCATGTCATTTCTAGTCTAGGTGACTACATGGATGGTGAGGGAGGCTATTAACTGAGACAGGAAATAATGTTGGGAAACTTCTGAAACTAGACTGGATTAAACAATGATTATACTACATATGTCCACTGGAGAAAATGCTATGGCACCCAGTTAAAAGAAAGCAAGCTCAGGTTAGCCCTGGAAAGAAGTAAACTTTGACTTTTTCAATTAAAAGGAGTATATTCATCCTTCCTAGTGAAATCCACTGTTGATACTCTATACTTTTCACAGAGTAACAGCTCACTACGTTTCTTAGCACACGTACATCTATCCTTTCATTTCTTAGATTAATGATCTCCTGTGGACATTCTGTATCTGTAAATCAGATCTTCCCAAGCTCTAGGAATGAAATAGCAATGCAAACATTCCATAATCTTCTGGAAGAGCATGGGTGTCTAGAGCTCATGTAATGGCACTCCAATCTCACCATTAGAAATGATCAGAAAAGGACTGTATGAGTTTCATGTAGATGTAGAAAGTAGAGAGAAAAAAGGCAGCCCCTTCCTATTGTGTTATAACTTGGCCCTCATAACACTTCTAGAAGAAGTGGTCAGCACCTAAGAGTTAGGGCAGGCCAGGTGTGCAGATGAGGCAGACTGGACACATGGCAGTTATCCAGGGAGAGCCGGAATTGGGTGGGAGATATAAAGGAGGGAGGATAAACTTGAAGTTATGCATAAGTTACCTTCAACATCACAGCTCAAGTAGTTACGCACTTCATTCAAAATGAAGTTGATGTCTTCCTCAGAAGGAACGGGGTGATGTGTAACGTCGGTTGGAGTATCAGTAGTGCCAGCTATAGTCATCTTTTGCCATGGTAAGAAGAAAATCACTCGCCCATCACTGGTCGCTGGGTCAAGAAGTCCCATGCTCTCTGGGCTGGGGTAAAAAGAAGGGTTATATATTTCTGAAATTAGCATTAGTTTGATCTTAATCTGCATTCAAAAAACTGTTTTATTCACTAATCCTCATATAAACAAACAAGGAACATGTGAACTATTACTTTCACTGCCATTACCCTCATCTAGAAATCCCTAAAAGAAAAAAGTAATTCTGGTAACAAAAAACAAATGAAACAAATATGATTATAATGTCCCACAGTGGAACCAGGCCTCCCCACTCAGCAATGCAAGGTTAGTTAAGAAAGTGGACATCAACTTCCAATCATTTGGGTTTTCATATTCCTTGGACCATTCACATCAGATAGTGTCAGTGGGATAACTGTCTGTAATTTCTTCCATGATGGCCAATTAAGAATAGCTCTTCAACCTTTTTTCAAATCGATGAAAAGTACTTTCCTGGGACATTTGACATTTGGCACATCTTTCAGTACAAGGTCTCGGAAATACATGAGAAAAGTGAAGGGTCTGACTTTCCAGAAACAAAGATGTAATCAAAAAATTCTTTACTCCTTTGTGCCTAAATAAACTTGTACCACTTCATCAAATATGAGATTTCTTACTTTATTTCAATATTACAGAAGTCTCAAGAATGAGATTTCTTTCTTCTTCATCCATGAGAAAAGGGCTCAGTTTTCTACTACTACCTAAGTAACAATGTACTGGGATAAGGTCAAAAAGGAGAGGAACACCGTAGTGATGAAAATCTTTAAATCGGCAGAAGACATCAGTGTATTATGCTATTAAATCAAGGTTCAAGGATGCCTCTTCTGACAGACTATATAAAACCTTTAAAAATATTAATCAAGGATTTTTACTAATACCTATTTAATATTCGAAAGCCAAATTATAAAACACGTTTGAAAGAATAGGCAACTGTAAATAAACATTAACAAAGCCTGTCCAATTGTGTTATTAAATTACTAGAAACTGGTGTTTTAATGTATCCATTAACCATTTAGTGGGAGGAATCTGAAAGTGTTTTAATTTGACTGAATTATCATAAGGAGCCAATGTTAGAGGTATTTTTTTGCAAATATATTTTCAGCTCCTATTAATAAAATTTCTTAAATGGAAATACAATTCTATTTGGTTTAAATAAATTTCAAAAAAACCCTCTTATATCCTCATATTTTAAAGGGCATACAGTCAACTATTTATGTTTATCATTCCCTTAGAATTAAAAAAAAAAAACCTCAAGATACATCTGTATAAAGATGAGGGTCTAAAAACTTTTAAAAACAAATCAAAAATAACTTTTTTATGAAAAAGAAATATACAGTCAGCTTAGCTAACGTGTCTTCTTTATTTAAACCACAAGGAGTACTAGTCTTTTTTTTTTTTTGCAGAGACCCATCAGCCCCATGAAATGCCTGCCACATCCACACAACCATCACAGAAAGAAATCACTCTTTACAGCCTGCATGAGACACAGGAGTCAGTGGGCCTCAGTTCTTCTATTTAGCACATGCAAAAAGCACAAAAAAAGTGTGTTAATCATTTAAACTTTCAGCTAAAATCTCATCTTCACTCAGGGTTACTTAAAGGAAATAATTTTACTTTTTAAAAATACACTGAAAACTAAAAATACTGAGTATTTTCAGTTTCTGTATGTCTACATTTTTCTTTGTATTTTCTATAAAACTTTCTAAAGATTGTAAAAGAAACTAGTCAATTATATGTTTTGTAAGTACCTAATTTGATCCTGAGTTGATTTGCCCTTAGATTAAATCAGTCACTTTGTGATTAGAAATTAATTCATGAGTTCAAACTTCAAATTTGATAGATAGTACTATATTGAAACAAAAGGATAAGTTCCATATTCTAATATTTAAGGAACAAGTTATATGTTGGTATATTTTTATATATGATCATTTTATGGACCAGGTATCATACAATGGGTTTAAATAACTCAATAAACCTGATCAACTTCAACATAAAATTATAATATTCAGCAACCTAGACATGAAATGCTGTTAGAAATTCCCAACTACTGAATCCTTTAAAAGCTTTCAATGCAATAAAAGCAGTTTAAAGGGTGAACATGATGGTTACCAACACACACATATCTGGAACCTGTAGAGAATCAGCTGCTTAAGTGAAGACATGTGTCAAACATAAAATTAACAAGCACAGAGGGAAGACAAAGCTACTAATGAATGGTATAAAAATTTAAGAATCCACTTGGAAATATCTCTCATTGGTTCTAAATTACCTAATTCATAACTTGCCCTTAGGGAAAAGTTTGTTTTCTTACAAAGGATTAATTCTGCAAGGTCGAGTTAAAGTTTGAAAATGGCCATCAGCCATAGTGATGGTATACACAGTGCGGTGAGGCATAGGTCTTTTCTCAAATATGTATAATTCAGTTGACATCAGCAGGAAAAGCTTGCTGCTAATTTATGTGTGTGTCTAGGATTAGCTGTAATGAACATTTTCCTCATGCAGACCATTCGCGTTCTGAAGTACCCTTATTTAAATGAAATCAATTTATTGTTAACTACTTAGCAATCAGTGTTAGGGCTAACAGTACGCACACACATCGTAGAAAAAAAAATTGACATCTCGTCAGTAGTAAAAAGCATCTGTAGGCTAGAAGGAGGAGATGATTATTTTCATGTATTTCAGTCATTTGGTGGATTGTTGCTGCTTTTTTATAAGAGCATCTACCCACAACTCTGATGAAAATTCCAGATTTGTCCCTAATGTAGAGAGTGCCTTCAAAAGTAAATGATTGCTATATGTTGAGTTTCCTGAAATTAAATAATCCAAAGAGAGAGGGAGAGAGAGAGGGAGGGAGGGAGAGCTGCCACCATGACACAAGATAATTTCACATGTGGAATGTTAGGGTCTTAACAAGCTTCATAAATGCTGTGAAGATATTCTGAAAACAGCCCAATAGGATATCACATACATGGTCCTCACTCTCCATTTAGCAGCCTACGCTCAGTAAATCAGGGGTTCCTGCACCCGCTGTGCTGCCAAACTGATTAGGTTCTAGCTGAAACGCAAGGTCCTCAGTTATCATGAGGCGGTGTAAGGCAGCATCAGAAGGTCTAACTCATCCTGAGGACCTACTCGAACTCTTGAGTCGTAACTGTTGAGTGTGACTGACTGAGGGATCCAGAGAGCCATGTCAGCCTGAGATCTCCGGACCCCCCAGCCCACCCAAGAGAATGACTCAGTACAGAAAGCAAAACCGTCCTTCTGGGGTACCAGAGCTGCAGCTGCTCAAGGTCAGTTGCTAAAAGCGGGACCAGACCCCTAACCGAGGCTGTAATCCCAAACCAAGGGACTCATCTGCAACAGAGCCTGAACAGGAACTGGGCTGCCAGACCACTGCTCTAGGGTTTCCTTCCAACAGGATGTGTAGTGGTTGTAGTTCAAGGTGCTAAAAGTGGAGATTAATTTCTCCCAAAGTAGAATGAGATCACTTATTGCATCTGAGACTGAAACAGACCCAGCTGGGACTAACACTTTCATGATTTATGGGCAGGGGCCCGAAGCTAATTCCAAATTTCTAGAATTAAGAAAGGCATTCTGTTTTGAAAATATTACATCCAAGTGATATATATTTGTATTTCTTAGAACACCTATCTACTCTTTATTAGCATAGTATAAAGTATAGTACAGAACAACATGTGTAGTTTGACCTCCTTCCTGTAAAATTTTTAAGAGGATATACATTTGTGCAAGTATAAACATAAAATGTTATGGAAGGAACCAGAAGGAAGTGTTATCCATCACTGGAGAACTGAAGTTGGGGCATGATGAAAAGAGGGAGGTTTTCACTTTTCATTGTATATCTTTCTATTTTTCTATAGTGATTATTTTTGTCTACAGGTCTTATCTGGGCATTAAAATGAAAAATCATGCAGTGTTTTCATATTTTAATTTCTATATATTTAAAAATTCCCTTATAGATAGTATATTAAAATTTTAAGTACAAAGGCTACAATCTCAATTTGGGCCAATTATCACAAAAAGGTAGGATTCATTAAAAAAAAAACTTACTGGTCACTATTATGTGCTGGACAATGTACCAGGAAGTGGGGATACAGCAGTCAAGAAAAGAGATAAAAAGTAATCAAACGACCATTGTCAAAATGTATACAAATTAAGTACTACTGTGAGGTAAGGAATTAGAAGCTGAAATGAACAGCTTCCCAAAGTCGCAGTTAACAAGAGGTAAAGTGATGAACAAACCAGGAAGTTCTGTACCACTCTTCATACAGTCGCTTCATCTATACATCCAAAAGAGTAGAATGTCTTCCCATTTTAATGATAGGTAAACTAAGGTTTGCAGAATAAAATGGCTTGTCCCAAACGACGCCTACCACAGGGAATAATAAGGAAAAGGCATCCTCTGATATCATGGAACAATAGTGATGAATACATGAAACACAATACACAGGAGAATATGTTGAATCAAGTAAGATCTAAACTATAAGAATTATGATGATGTGTGTGTCTATAGTTTAGGTACTACATCTGTACTCTGAGACATTAAAAAACAAACCCGTCCAAAAGATTTACAAACTAGCTGGCCTGGCAAAAAATAAATGTCTATAATTGTGTCTGGAACTATTTTTGAAAACCTCTCTATACACAAGAAACATTTGCAACATTTACATATATTTACTTCTCTCCTTTTAAACTACACTTCTGCTTAGCAGTTTTAAAAACTCTCTTAAGCACCACTGCATAAATTTTTATTATTATGACTGGAGGCACTTTCGTTTCTCCAGTCCTAAGTGAAAATACTAAGGATCGTCTACCAATTACACATAGACATTTAGAAAATGACAAAGGAACCTTGAAAGTTGGTGAATAAGAAATTTTGTTAATACTATTCTTGGCAGAAGTGTAATATCCTTCTCATTAGAAGTGTGTTTGGCAATCAGGTGTACCTTGAACTCTCTTCAAGAAGATTTAGTTACTGAAAAACTGATAATTAATACGGCAGCAGCATCTATTACATAGCAGGGTAGCAGTCTAGCAGAATGCAGATATTAAAGGTAAAATCATAGATCCATACATCTATTTTATCATATATTAAAAGTTTATAGGCATGTTATGGAAAATTATTAAAATATAGAAGCGACAGCTCTCATCCTAGCCACCTCACCTAGAAATTACTTACCCATAATCACATCACCTGGAGATAATCATCCTTACTATTTAACATATTTCCTCGTGACCTTTTTTCTATAATCTTATATAACATTTACAACATGTTACACATACTTGTACCCTCCATCCTAAACTAGAATGTGTTTTCCTAGAACATAAAAGTCATAATAATGATAATTTTAATGACTATATAATACTCCCTTGTGCAGATACACCATGATTTACTTATCATTCTCCTAAGGTTAGAAACTGAAGTGGTTTCTAACATTTCTCAACTACAATAATGTCTTAATAAAGACCTTGAGCATAAATCATTATTTCACATTGAATTATGTACTAGTTTACCTACTAGATTTACCACATATGGAAATAAAAATGGTATACGTGTTCCAACCTCAGCATGGTTACACAAATTTTTCCCCAGATGTCTTGAAATGTACATTAGGGGTAGTCATTAATTTCTTAGCTAGAACCCTTTTTTATTTATTAAGATTTTTAAAAATATTAAAAATTCAAACACACACAAAAATATAAGTTTCATGTGCCCATCACCCAACTTAAATGATTTTCAATTAATAGCTGTTCTTATTTCATTTCTATCCCTGTCCATTTCTCTGCATCCAGTTATCTTTATTGATATATCAGGAATTACATCTGATTTTTACTTGCTATCATATTTTTCAAAACACATTTCCAAAGTTATAAACACAAGAATACCTGGGTGTCCTCATTTTCAGATTCATCATAAGCAAATGTGGGTATTTTATAAAATTTACAATTAGTGTTTTAAAAAAATGTCCATATGGAAATTTCTGCAAAATTAATTTTAGTATTTTAATGAAAATTAAAATTGAAAAATGCTAAGGCTTTAGCCTCTTGATGGTGAGTACACTGAAAAAAAGCACAAAAATAGATCCCAAATCACAAACTTGTAGAAAGGAGTTTTGTCATTAAAGCTAAGAAATCCCCAAGTCTGGTTTATATTCTGTGTTTTGGAAGAGGCTTTTTTTTTTTTTTTAAAAACTCATTTCTCCTCATTTTGAATGGCCAGCTAGACCATGTATTATTAAGAGAATGCTACGAGAGTAAATGTAGGCAGGTTCTCACGGCCTCGTTCTCCGGCGGTGACCGCCCGGTGGGAACACGGTACCTGTAATAACCAGGCATCACGATGTGGACGCCAGCGCTGGGCTGGCAGATAGCTGCAGCGTTCTTATCATCCATTTTGCGCACGGTGTCTGTGAAAGGTCCCGTGGCATTGATAACACACTTGGCTCTCACGTCAAATTCCTGCCCTGTGAAAGAAAGCAGCGTCAATCACACACCCCATTTGTTTCTCAGCCCACTGACGCTTTGGATTATTATTCATCTATTAACTTAACCTAAGGCAGAGTATATTGTATGCCACACCAAGTGTCACGGGCAACCGGAGTCACTGAAAAGCCTCACAAAAGGCTCACATCTGAGTAAACTTACCAAAAACAAGCTCGAACTGCAGGAAGAAAGCATGCCGTTTTTTCATTTCAGCTCTCATTCTAGTTTGCAAAATGCCCGGCCTTAGTGCCAATTACGAAGAAAGTGAGTAAATTGGCCGCTTTCTCCTTAAAACTCAACTGTGTAAGCATCGTTGCTGTAAGACAGTAAGTTTCCCAGTGCTGGTTTTGTTCAAGGAAACGATGTAATTTTGTAGTTCTGCCTACCCGGCCAGAGCCGAACAGGAATGAAAGTCTAACCAGCGTTAAAGTGATTGGCTTTAACATCTGGGCACTGTGCTTCTGTCACCTAAATGACACTTTGAAACTTGGCACATTTATGTAATTTTATTAAGACCATGTTTTTGTAAAGAAAACAGAATGCATTCATGGCTGTGGGGATTTTGTGGGCATTTATTATTATCATTATCATCATTACTATTTAACACAAAGAGGAAAAATTATCGTCTCAACAAGGGTAAATCTTCATGTGTATCCAGTCAGTGTTGACAATAAGGAATATAATTCATATGACTCTGAAATCTGGCTTGAATAAAAGAGAAGTGAGAGAAAAATTATCATTCAGTCATTACATGGGCAAGGCCAGATGCTAAGACATCGCTCCCTGCCAGAGCCTTCGCGTACCTGTGAGGACATCCTTGCACCGCGCCCCGCTCACGCGCTCTTTCCCTGTTTGGGGGTCTGTCTTCTTGAGCAAGCTCACTACCTCCATGTAATTGGCCGTGGCAGCCCCATACCTGGCAGCAGTGAGAGCAATGGCAAGGTTCATCCGTGCGTCGTTGTGTTGTCCTGCAGCGGGGGGAAGCATCAGAGGAGGGACAGGAGTCACCTCGAGCCACAGACTGGTGGTACAGAAGTGTGTCACAACAGATATGTCACATCTGTCCCTGTCACCCGGAATATACATGATGGCTGGTCAGCTCTAGAGGGCATGATTTTAAAATACATGGTCATTCTCGGTCAGGCATTTACCTGCCATTTCTACAAGTGCACTATGTGTACCACAAAAGGATGAAAAAATCCCTTTCCGACAGAGCTCACATCAATTATCTCAAAGTTAAGAAATAAGTAATTATTCTCTCAGTTTGGGAACATATGTATGTGTCAGACTTTCCCTAATACAGACAACCCGTATGCATGAAAGTGAAGCAATTCAAAACTTCAGAATATTTGACACCCCAACTGGTGTTGATTAACAATTTTTATGAATATGTGCTCTATCTAATATTCAAAATCAAGAGCTTAATCTTCCATAGAGCATCTCTCTGTATTCTAGAAAAGGATTTTTCTTGGTTTGAATTTTGATCAGAGCTCCTTAAAATGTAACATTCTTTTTAATCGTACATAAAAGGCAAGAAATTAAGCAGTGCAAAATTTAATTACAGAACAATTCCTACCTGTATTGTTAAAGATTTATTGCTGAAAAATCCTAGTTAAAGAAAACTAAGGGGGAGGAGAAGGGGGGAAGGATGATTAATCACTTTAAAATACCGGCATCACTGGAGAGTTTTTCTATTTATTATTGCCAGTGGAGTTAACACTGACCAGGAGGAATTACTCCACGTTGCAGGGGCCAGGTTCTCTGTGCCCTGAATAATTAATTACCCAGGGCTAGATGTATTGAAGCAGGGTTCAAATTCCCACACACTGGGATCAGTGCTATCAAGATAATACTGATAAAGGCACGAATTTATAATGGATATTGTTGTTGATTTATGTTGCCAGCATACCAAACATTTAGTATAAATGGTTTATGTAAAGTCTCTTCCTTGTGATTCAGTCTGCGCAGGGCCAGAAGCACCACACAGGTCATCTCTTCCAGCTAAAAGGGCAAAGTTATAAAGAGAGAATCAATGCTGAAGATTCTGCTGCCCCTCCTCACAAGTATCTCATTCTAGATTGGCTGAACTATTACGATCCGCCAAGAACCTTTTCCTCAAGATTAAATCCTCTATCAAGTGGAGAACATGCATTAAACCTCGACATGCAAAGTAAGGAGTTATTTTATCCAAACATTAATAGAAGGAAAGCAACAGCAGCTGAAGTGGGAAGAAAAAAGGGTAACATTTCTATCAGGTCCAACTCAGTGCGACCCTGAAGCTGTTATTTAAACAGTAAAGTGAAGTTTAAGAAACTAACTTTTTTTAATGAAGGGCTCACTTAAAATTGAAATATGCAAACAGTTCAAAGAAAAAAATAAAAATCCTATTACAGAGCTTCTCTTTAAAGAGATTACACATCTAAACTAAAGAAAGTATTCATCCCACCCAGTCTTTCTAGTGGATTTACATACATAACAATGAAACACCCTCTAGGGGCGGTACAAGAAGTCCAGTCCTGCTTGTACACGAGGGAAACTCACCCATCCAAGTGCGCCTTGATTTACACACAGGACAAGCATCTGGAAAGCCATGTGTAAATCAACTATTTGAAATCCTATATGATGTCACCGTTGAAAGGAACCAGGTAGAAATCCCATATATTAAATGGCAGATTCCTTTGTAAAGGGGTACATCTATTTACACACTCGTCTGGTAATGAAAAGTTTTGAAAATACAAAATCTTTCTTTTAATATCTTTTTAATTTATAAGTCTCATTGGGGAAGTATTGGTGTAGTCTGTCAAGCTCTGTTGTTTCTATACTGAGATATATCTCCCTCATTAGCTTCCAAATCCCAACACTTTTGAAGGTAAACAAGCTCAACCTCAGTTAAAAGTGTGAGGTGGAAACAAGTTCCTCTGGTCCTTACTTTGCACGCCCACCCTGACACCCAGCAGCACCTGCCTGGACTCCAGTCAGAAATGTTACTTATTTATGAAGGCCCTTCATGAGGCTCCTCATCTGCCACAACTCTTCTACTTCCATCATTCTTACTATCTAGGATTGTCAAAATATTTACAACTCCCTGGACATCCATGTCACTTCATACATTCTTGCTTTTGTCCACACTAATTCTTTTGGCTGGAAAACCACTCTGGGAGCTCTGGACAACCCCTATTCATCTCTCATGAGCCAATTCAACTATCTTCCCATGACGACTCTCCTCTGTGCTGCGTCCCTCTAAGGCAAAGTTGCTCATTCCATCTTCTGCACCCACATTATACCTTGTACATACCATTTTTATAGTCTTTATGATACTATTCATCCGTATATCCATCGACTTAAAAAAATAATAAGCCTTGGTTGTAAGTCAGGCACTGTGACAAATGCAAGGAACTCAACAGTGAGAACGACAGAGTGACTCCTGTCCGTATGGAAATTATATCCCATCGTAATTACTGTCCGATTCCCGTGTCTCCTCCGTCCAGGCATGGGAAGACAGGAAGTCTTACTTGCTCATTTTTCCTTTTCCTTATTAGTACTAAGCACAGAACAAGTACCCAGTAAGTGTTAAGTTTAGCCAAATTCCGTTTGATGTGTTAAACAAGTTTATTTATAGTCTTGAATGTATAGTCTTCTAGATTTACATAAATCTTAAATACTTCTATAAAATTTTAGTCATACATTTACAGTATTATCTCTAATACGGAATGAAATGCTTTGTCTCATGTTAAAAAAAATTCAGACATTAATAAGTTGGTGACAATAAATTTGAGGGGAACAGGGAAAACCTCAGAAATGCGTAAAATCTGAATTTAAACCCAAACTAGCTCTTATATTTAAGTTGAATAAGTGGGACAGAAGGAGAAATGGTTATGAATGATTCCCTCAAGATTTAACCCACAAGTTGCCCCTGGCTCTGCAGGGGAATGCAAACACAGTTATTATAAGCTCCTAAAAATTAAGGCGTTAAGTAATTTGACTTCCCTCTGGGCCCAGGAGCTCACATTTCTCCCCAGAAGTCCCCTCTTTGCAGACATTCAGCTTAATTCATTTACCTACTTGGATACAGGGCAGACCTCCTCCCCGCCACCCACGTTAAATTCACCCTTTACCCTGAGATACCCAGATGCTCGCAGTGTATGCTTCCTGTGATACGTGGTGTATGTTCACTGTTCTTAACTAAATTCCTCCCAACCCCCTTTCCTGACATTTGAAGGTATCTATATGCCTCCGGCAATTTTATTTCTGGAGAAAAAAAGTTTTTGACAACACTGCATGTCATTGGAATGCAATACAATCATCTCAACTCCCCCACCCAATTGATCTGCTCATTAAGTCTGGATTTTTAAGTCCGTCTCCTTAGAGCCAGGCAGCATGATACTATTCACTGATCACTGAATAGCTTTACATTGGCACTTAGGCAAGGACCCAGACGGGGACTGTAAAAATCTGTTTCCTACTCTGTTCTCCTTTTGCACTTGAAATCTTACATACGTGCATGCACTGAACTTACAGCTCACATGAGAGGAAGCACAAAAGAGGTAGAACTGTAACTGTTTTCTCTTGTTTAGAAAAACAAAATATAAAATCCACTCACCAAAAAATATGAAGGTCAGTAGTGGCAGAGAAGGATTTTACTTTAGTCCTCAATGGTCTTGCACCCAGGATAGTGAGAGAGACTTTAAGTTGAAAAACAGTTTAAGATGTAAACCTCTAAAAGACAAGCCTCAAATATAAATATTTTGGAGACAGAGCAATATTGCTCTCCTTAGAGGGTTTCAAAGCTTGGCAGCTAAGTTAACATGCAAAACAGCTGAAGAAAATAGAAACAATAATTGAATGTGTAAAGGGTATGAAGAATGAGTAAATATGGGAAAAACCCAAGGTTAACAAATTACCTGACATTTTCCTGGTCCTTCAGATCTAGAATTCTGTGATGCTTTGAAATTCTACATACAATCTTGTTTTAATACAACATACTGTTAAATGACCATTTACACGGATAGCTACAGACCGTTTTATGGACCCAGAAATCCGTAGAGGAGGTCTAATTGCTGGTCGTTCTTAATTAAAATAACACCTGCCCATAACTTCATCATCAATAAAAGACTGCCGCTGTTGAAATGCTGAGATTTCCTTCCACCTCCCCAGGCCCTGATCTGGGGCTTATACAATCATGGGACTACTCCTAGCCAAGGGAAAAGGGATGCTTGAGAGAAAGAATCCCTCCCTAAAGCTTTTCTAACAAAATCCATAGGGCACGCTTCATTGTCTCAAACTGATAATGACACAATGACCTCTCAGAAAGCTTCTTAACTGTCTGGCGAAGGTAATTCAAAGGCTAACACACCAAAACTTGAGCTGACCTAATATAAATATTATATTTAAAACTTCCCTTTCTGATGGGAAGAGTACAGGTAGAGGCAGAGCAAGATAGATGTCTGTGTGTATGCACGCACGTCTGTGTGTAAAGAGATGACTGAATTCTGGGTTAAGTACATATGAGTAAGCTTGAAAAGGAAAGTCAAATGAAAATATACATTTCACGGTAAATTATAACAACAATGAAATTTCCCCCAAAAGTAAATTATTTATAAAAGTGAGTATTTGTGTGGGGAGCAGAGGGGACCAGGGAGACGCATGAAGCAGTTTAGGGAGAAGGCACCTTACAAGACACAGAGAACAGCTCTAGGCTTGGGATGACTGGGTCGTAAGTTTGAGTGACTCACTAACCTAGTGGGGAGGGTGTGGGTGATGTACTGCATTCCTCCGGGCTTCAGTGTCCTATAAACGGAGAGGGGCTGGGTGGGCACCTCTGAAATATACGTGCATGTAATGGCTGATCTTCAACAGCTGCCTATCTCTTTCGAGATCTCACTTCAACATTTTCCTCATTTCTGGTCTCTGTGACTTTGGCTCAGCATGTCAAAAAAGAGACTAGGCATTAGTAAAGAACCAAAGATAGGTGCTCTATAAAGTAAATATGAAAAATAAAATCAGAAGTCATACCCTTCCATTAGCTCTAGAATTATAATGAAACCTTGATTTGATTAGTTTTATGAGCCAGGTAGTATAATGCAAACATTGTCATAATTCTTCACCGCTTCCTGGAGCCATGCCCATTGCCAAGAGTCTTCCCGGTTCCTCTCCCACTGTGACTCTGAACCCTGCCACGTGAAACTGGTTCGGTCAAGGGAATGTTAGTAGATGTGATTTTTAAAAGGAGACCCTGTCAATGCCTTGAAAAGGACATGCCAGGGCCAGCTTGCTGGTACAGGAGGACGACGGGAGGCCTGTGGTGAGTTGCCCTAGTCATCCCAGCAAAGGTCACCCCACATCAGCTGACAGTCAACACCTCCAAACAAGAGTGCAAGTTCAGCGGAGACCAGAAGGATCACTGAACCAACCCCAGACCAGATCAGAAGAACCACCTAGATGAACACTCCAATGCACAAGTGGTGAATCCTAACTACTTTTACACTACTGAAGTTTTATGGCTGTTATGTGGAATTGTCACAACAGATAACTTTACAGGCAATTTTCTAATAAAGTAAGTCCCAGCTCAAAAGCAGGTTTTATCTTCAAAACTGCATTCTAAGACGGCTGTTTAGAACACAATTCATTTTCCTTTAGGAACGCTATAAATAGGTGGTGGTAAGGTGATTAGTTTGTGCTGCTAGAACGACTGAGTACACTGGGTCCCTGAATGAGGAAATTAATAATGATTCTAACAGCCTTGATGCTCACCATCCCCTCACTCTCCCTAAATCTACAGGCTGACCAAGGTGCTCATCTTCAAATCAAACTCTATACTTTCACGCCTCTGACTTTTTGCTCACGTAACCCCTACTCCATGGAACATCTCACCCGATCTGGTAAACTATTCAAATGTTCATCTTTCTTTCATGACACCTTCCCTGACTCCTCTCAGACACAATAGCCTTCTCTCCTGTGTTTCTATGGCACAACGTACGCACCCTCAGTACAGCACGAACTATTTTCTAAATAGTTGCATTCAATACTCATTTATTGAGCAAATATACTAACTGCTTTTAAATGTGCCAGAAACTATGCTAGGAACTGAGTCTACAACTAGACATCCAAACAGACATAGTTCCAGGCCTAGGGCACCTTGATTCTAATAATATGTTCTGAGAAGAACATGTATTCTTATTCAATTTTGATTTACTGGTACCCACCAGAGCATTTGCTACCCAGTAGACATTCAGATAGCTGTTGAATGAATGAATAAATGAGTGAACGTGATTATAGAAGATAATCACAGGTCAGAGATTATTCAAATATGGGAAATGTGCTCAGGCCTTAGAGATTCTAGGAGTAGTCCCTGACCTCAAACCCTACCCCCACTATAGCTGTGGTCTCAACTGACCCACGGGGCTGTTGTCTCACTACTTAGTTACCCAGCAGACCATAGAAACAGAATGTCTTCTATCACAACATTTTTGGTGAATGTACAAGCAAAAGGAACAGGCTAATAATAAAGTTAAAGTGAGCAGGGGTTTGCTGTATGACTAGAACAGCAAGTGGCAGACCCCTTTAACAAATCCTGACTGAGTACACACCACGGGCCAGGCATGATGCCAGGCATTAAAGATCCACCGAGGAGGGAAAGCAAGCTTCCCCTGGTCTCTGCTCCATGAAACCACATTCTTACAAGGAAGGCAGGTAAAGTCAGGTCAAATAAATTAATAAGACAATTACAAATTGCAATAATGGCAATAGAAGGGGAAACAGGGGGCGGGGAGAGCAGCTCCTGGGGGAGTTAGAGAAGGCAGGGCAGTTAGGGAAAGTGGTCAAGATAAGCAAGTAGAGAAAATGCAGAAATGGCAAATAAGTCCTAATAACAAGACCACCACCTATAAACTGTCGTCACTGCTAATGAGCAATTCTATCCAAAGCTTAGATGAAGCATAGACTATCAGAAATGTGACCACGGTATTAGTACAACCACATTTGGTTAAACAGTGCCTGCAAAGTGATTGTTTTTTCATTCGTCTTTCAAGCAGTCATCTGTATTTTATATACACTTATCAGGAATGAAGTTTGAAAATCTTTCTAGGTTCATGTACATTTTCACAGGAAATGTCTTCTAGTATAGACTGGTGAAACTCAAAATAAAAGCATAATATTCAAAGTTTATGAATTGGAGTAATTTGCTGTCACTTATCTATACGGCAGTTCTCAGGAAGAGACACCTGTTAGCACTGAGCATGTAATCATTTTTATTATTAAATACAAAGGTACAATTAAATACAGGCAGAGGATGTGACCTGCATCATAATTCTGCCCAGCCTTCCTCTTCACAATATCCTTTTCATTATCGCGGGCCTTTTGTTCCTTCATCTTTCTTTTGTCTCACCCTAAGTTCTCGAATAAGCTATTTACAATCTGAATAATTAGCAATCAGCATGGATTTGTGGTCTCTGGCCCCAAGTAAACGAAACATTGTGCAGTGCCTCAACCTGACATATTTAAGTACATAAAGTTTCTATACCCTCAGGGCTACCCCTTCTTGAAAAAGTTTTAAATGAATCTAGTGAAGAGTAAGTTTTCTACTTTTTTGGATACTTAGGAACCTAGCTAGATTTGAATGAAAATAAAACTACACTTAAACTGCAAAGAACAGAATGCTCCGAGTATTCATTTGCTCTGTCTGTGCAAAAATGACTGTGCATCAGTTTATAGTGAAGACCCCTCCCCTCCCGTGCCTACCTAGGACAATTAATTCTCTCTCTCGTATAAACCCAAAATAGGTTTTTATACCTATGAGGAAGAAAAGGGGGAAAGGAGCAATGTGACAAAGATTAATTGAAATGAAGTTGAGAAATCAGGATCATGATATACTATAGAGGCTCTTCTACAGGCCACACAATTATGAAGCCTGAAGCCACAGGTCATCCTCCTTGGTGGTTTGTGAGATGCGCCAGGGTCACGGATAAGCCGTCTTAGAATGCGCAGCTTTGAGGGTGCGGGTCTTTCGTCACTGAGAGCTGCGGTCTGAAACGCGTGGTGCCCTAACCCAAGATAACTGACCTGAGGATTTACTTCTTTAACAAATATTTATTAAGCACCTACTATGTGCCTGGCAGTGAGCTAAGTATCACTGTGGGGAGTAGAAACTGAAACAGACTGGCCCAGCCTCCCCAGGACAAGAGCAAGTTTACAGTCTAACTTAAAAAGGTCACAAGTTCCAAAAAGTCTCTCCATTTCTTAGCTCACTTCCTGTCTCTTTCCTCTGCAGTTTTCCTAAAATATCACCAAGCACAGGGCTCCAGACACACCTTTCCTTGCTTATGTTACAGGAAGATCTGCAGGGCTTCATTCATAGGCATGTGTGCTCAAGTTCAAGTTCTATCTCTGCCAATCATGAAATCATTGCTAGTTGCTTCATCTAAGGTTCTAATTTTTTTTTAATTGTCAGTTTACAGTGTGTCAATTTATGGTGGAAGCATAATGCTTCAGTCATACATATACATACATATATTCATTTTCATATTCCTTTTCGTTATAGGTTACTACAAAACACTGAATATAGTTCCCTGTGCTATACAGAAGAAACCTGTTGTTTAACTATTTTAGATATAGTAGTTAATATTTGCAAATTTCGAACTCCCAATTTATCCCTTCCCACCCCCTTTTCCCTGGTAACCATAAGACTGTTTTTTATGTCTGTGAGTCTGTTTCTGTTTTGAAGATAAGTTCATTAGTATCTTCATTTTTCTTTTTTTTTTAGATTCCACATATGAGTGATAGCATATGGAATTTTTCTTTCTCTTTCTGGCTTACTTCACTTAGAATGACAATCTCCAGTTCCATCCATGTTGCTGCAAATGGCATTATTTTATTATTTTTATGGCTGAGTAATATTCCATTGTATATATATACCATAGCTTCTTTATTCAGTCATCTGTCGATGGACATTTAGGTTGTTTTTATGTCTTGGCTATTGTATATAGTGCTTCTATGAACATTGGGGTGCATGTATCTTTTCAAATTAGAGTTCCCTCTGGATATATGCCCAGGAGTGGGACTGCTGAATCATATGGTAAGTGTATTTTTAGTTTTTTTTAAGAAATCTCAAGACTGTTTTCCATAATGGCTACACCAAACTATATTCCCACCAACAGTGTAGGAGGGTTCCCTTTTCTCCACACCCTCTCCAGAATTTATTGTTTGTGGACTTTTTAATGATGGCCATTCTGACCAGTGTGAGGTGATTAAGGTTCTATTCACTCATCTATACAAGGGCAATGACAATGGGATTGACAGAGGGTGAGGAGTGAGACAGATAATGTAGGTTATGACATAATAGTTTTTTAATAACTTTTAACTATTATTATTAAAAGATTTTAAAAATTACTGAAAAGTCAAGACCATTTTGTGCCTTAATTAAAAGATAACACTACTGCTCAAAATACTTAAAAGATAAAAACAAAAAAGCTCTGTATATTTTCTAGTTCTAAATGATTTCTAGCTCATCAGCCTGGCAAAGTTTTCCTGAATGTATAACAACTAATCTCTAATCTCTGTACTTCCTGAACACTGTCTGCTCTTTTGTTTCACTTTCACTCTCTTCACGTTTTACCGCTGACAAGCCAGGTATTCTTTTCTGTGTGTCACCAAGGGTAGGGAGACAGGAGAATGGTTTTCAAACCAGAAGGAAACAGCATTGACAAGATAACAGAGTGTTTCAGAATATTAGAATCATCAAGTCTTCAGCCAGAGGACTTCATTTTCTTTTAAAAATAAGGAGCCTCTGCCAGTTTCTAGAAAAGAAGTCAACCCTTGCTATAAATTGGGAAAAGTCAAAAGACCCCAGTTCTAATGCCTCAAACAGCCGCTAACTGGATGTGTTTCTGTAACAGGTAATAGTCTGGGTTTTGTTTGTTTTTGCTTCCCAGCATCCACCCCGCCTTCTCCCTGTCACATAAGCCTTGCAGAGGCAGAGTCCACCTCCCCGCTCCGGGATACTGGCCTGTAACCCGCTCCACCGATCAGATGCTCTCCACACAGACCTCAGTCTAGAGCCAGTGACTCAAAGAAGCGGACATGGAGAATCCAACCTGAAGGTGGGGGCAAACCAGCAGCAGCAGCACCATCCCTTTCTCGGGGAGCAGGGACACAGTTGCCAGCAGCGACGACAGAACAAGATGAGAGGGGCGGTAATCAGCATGAAAGTCTCCAGTGCACTGGTTCTGGGATAGGATTTTGCCTGAGGCTTTGGTTGCTACAATTACTTTTGGTCCCTTAGTCTTTTTTTTTTTTTAAGTAGAAGTTTATTTCTCACATAAATGAAGTCTAGATGTATGAGGTCTGATCAATATGCTTTCTCTATGATCATCAGGGGTCCAGGCTTCTAGTTCCTTAATATCTGTGGTTAAAGATGACTGCTCCAGCTCCAGCCATTACATCCCAATTCTAGTCAGCAGAGGCAAGGGGTAAAGAAGGATGTATCCCTTCCCTTTAATACATTTCTTTAAAGTTGTGCACACTGTTTCCCACTGGCCAGAATCTATCTAGTCACGTGACATGGCCATGCCTAGTGCCCTGGAGAAGGCAGTCTTTATTCCTGACCACCAAACAGCAAGGAGATAACAGATACAGGGGGAACAATCAGTCTTTGCCTTGCCTGTGTTCCCTCCTGGATCCTATATCCTCCCCTCTTGCCCATCTCTAGGGTGACTGACTTGGCCTGGTTTGCCTCGACCTTTCCTGGTGTTTGCACTGAAAGTCCCTATGTCCCAGGAACCCGCCCCCCCCCCCCCCCACCTCCCCAGCTCAGAGTCATGGTCAGGCAAACTGGGTTTTGTCCCTTATTCTTCAAGCATGTCTTCAGCAGCTTTCCCAGCGGTTCTGCCTGTTGATCGATGGCCTCTCAAAAAGTTATTTTCTCCTTAGGGCAGCCCAATTTATTTCTCTTCTGCCTGTGACTAAAAACCTGGGCAAGTCCTAAGCCTCAGTTTCCCTACGGCTTGAGCCACAAGTGGAACTTTGTGACCTTACAGGTGCCCCCCAGCTCTACCAGTTCTCTCAGTAGCAATCACAAAATGTCAAATAAGCCAGCCGAAAACTTGAGAATCGAATCCTACCACAAAGTAAAAGGAGCCCTCCAATGGGAAACGATCCACCTCTCGTAAAAGAACTGGGAAAGGTGAGTGAATCCTTTCACTTACACAGAACTACTTTTCAGTCCCGTCTCCTCATTTGTGTGTAAGTACATGCACACCACTTTTTACAAATCCGCTGGAATGCCTCCACCTGCCCCAGGGGCGATTCCAAGTGTGAGCGACATAATAAGTACCTGGGACTGTGTGCTAAGGACCAGCTGGGGAATTCTACCCAGAAGCAGCCTTTTGAGAACCTTTATCTGTTGCAAGTGAGTCATGTATCTTGTCAGATTTCTGTCTCTAATCACAGGAAGATTCCACACCTTATCAACTTGTTATCAAATCAGTCTGACCAGAGCCCAAGATCCTGATTGTCTGGAAAGAATGTGTACTATCACATTAACATGAAAAGCAGGCTAACTCAGCCCAGGGAGAGCACTGGACCTGGAGACTCAGAACACCTGAGTTTAGGGCACAGTGTGCCAGACTGACGATGCTGGGCACATTCCTTTGCCATCAGTCTGTTTCTTCACCTGCAAAGCAGAGTTCACACCAACTTTGCTGCAGATCTTTTCGAGCCACTGAAATGATCACATTAGAGCATAGGTGGAAGCATTTGTAAACTGGGAGGCATCGTAAGAATTATTACTGATGACAAAGATTTCTTTCTACTATATTTACCCTCCCTCTCCTTTGGTTTGAGATAGTCTTTTACTTGTTATTCAAATCATAAGCATTCCTCAGTTTTCAGAATACTATCTCTTAGCAGGTTCAATGTTTACTGAGAAACTTTATTTGGGGCTTGAACCCTAAAAAAGAAGAGTAAGAATTTAATTCTCTTTTTAATTACAAAAACAAAATTTTCAGACTCATTTGACAAATATATCTTTAACAATATTCTTTCAAATTATAGTAAAAAATATCCAGTTGCTTCTGCTTGAAATTGATAGTTACTAAGCAAAATCTTGATCTGTTTTTTGTGTTTTGTTTTGTTTTTAAATAGACTTTATTCTTTTAGAGCAGTTTCAGGCTCACAACAGAATTGAGCAGAAAATACAGAGTTCACACATAGCCCTCCCCACTCACACATATATACTCCCCTACCCTCAACATCCCTGTTAATCCTGATCTTAATTTGATTATTTAGATAGGTTTGCCCTATGGGATTTTTTTTTTTTTAGTAACAACACTCATGAGTCATTGGATCTACATGGATGTTTTGATTGTCATAGGAATTAATAAATTAAGGCAGGGACTTAGTTCTATCCACTCCAACCATCACCATCACCAACTTATCTCTAGGAAGGACAACAGTGCCAGGCATGGAGAAGGTGATAAACTATTTGTTGTCTATAGTAAACAATTTATAATTCAGTAGTCTGTGAGCTTGGCTAGTGCCCATCAATTTAGCAGAGCCTTATCACCCTAAGAGATGTGAAAAAACAGATTCTGTGAACCTTTACAGCCAAGATCACGTGCTCAGGCAGAACACTGAGGTGCAAGCATGGTGGGAACCTGCTCAACAGGGCTCTTCCTTTAATGTCACTACCTACCTTCTATCAGCTAGTAGAATATCTGATATCTCCCAGATGAAAAGACACGAATAGGATGCTTATACACAATGTACACAGTGAAATGATGTCAACATTACAACTGTATACATCAAATACTATGCCAGACGCTATAGCCATATTTTTAAAGCCAGCATATTTGTTCTTCTGGATAGATGAACACAAAGGAGAAAAAAGACTAGAGACAGCAAGAAAAAAGATCTCCTACGTAGCCTGCGTTGTAGCTTAGCTACATAGATGACTCAGTATGACCAGTCAGACTTTTCAAAAGGCTAGAAAAATAATTAGATAACTACATTCTATTATCTAATTTGAAAACATTTGTTTCTAAGTACAAGAAAACAATCCATTTCCTGACACACACAAAAACAGTTTTGTTTCATTGCTCTAACCTTCAATGATACTTCAACTTCTGGCTGGCCAACCTATATCTCATATTAAATTTGAATATGGACAATGTACTAGATGATATTGGAAACTGTCTTTAATTTAATTGGATATAATAATGAATATAATAATGACATGGAGCTTTATATTGTTTAAAAAAATAAAGAATGGTCCTTATACGTTAAATATGCTTTAAAATGTTCTAGGTGTGGTGATGACCCATTTTTTCTGTAAAGGCCATACGATCTCTGTTGACCCACTGAACTGTGCTACTGGCAACAGCTAAATGAATAAGCATGTGGCTGTGTTCCAATAAAACTCTATTTTATGGACACTGAATTTTAAATTTTACATAACTTTGCGCCACAAAATCTAACCATTTAAAAATGTAAAAACTATTCTCAGCATACAAAATAAGAGGCAGGCAGGGATTTGACTTCTGCTTTAGGAGTTAAAAAAATGTATGAGAGAGAAAGGGAAGGACTATATTAAATAAAAGTACCTATGAACTGATAATTGGTACAGCTGGAGATGGTACATAAGAGTTCAAAATCCTATTCTCTTTTGTATACGTTGGCCCATTTTGACAAAAAAAAGTTAAAATGTTATAAATCAATGAAAGGAATCCTTTCACAATGTGTGTGTGTATATATATATATATATATATATATATATAGTCATCACATTGTGTACTTTTAAATATCTTACAATTTTACTTGTCAATTATACCTAAATAAAGCTGGGGGAAACATTCAAGTTTTAAAAAGGGAAAGAGGAAGGAAGGAGGGAGGAAGGAGAGAGGGAGGGAAGGAAGGACGATTCTTTTCCCTGCCACCACCACCATCATCCACCATTATGCTGGTGAGGCTCCCAATGACAAAGTTACTTTGGTTCAAGTGAAGCTGCCTTTACTCTGTCATATGCGGTCAGACTTTCCACATCAATGTCAAACATGGTTGTTCAGAACTCCTCCTCCAGGGGGAAGGAACTGACTATTGATCTAATCAATACCCCTGTACTTGAGAAAGACATTTCCAATATTCTAGACAATCTGACTCAAATCTGTGCTCAACAAATACGTAAGAGTCTAAAAATGAAATGATTCAATTAATAGGCTATAGAGTCATTTCTGGTAAACTACTAAAAAATATTAAAATTACATAGTACCATTAAAACAGCTTTTTCACGGAAAAAGTTTCAATAAATGTCAAGAAATTTTCCCTTTGTCTCTGAAATTCTGGAACATGGTAACATGAAGCAAGACTCAAGTGTAAAAAACCAACAAAACAAAAAAACTAACCACACCCTCACATCTCTAATCATTTCCTATAATATAAAAAAGCAGTAAAAATAAAGTTAGATATTATACAATGCCACCCTAAATTGAAAACACATTTATTAAATTTTACTTTCAACTTTTAAATACAAGGCTGGGACATGCCATGACTATTACTAATGTTTTCACTTGCGTTTTATAAGAAAAAGCAAAAAGAACTAAATACCATGCTTTGGTGAATAGTTTCTTGCCCCTATTCCCAGCAATTCTCAAAATCTTCCTGGAAAAGTTAGTTAGTGGTCATTGTCAAAGAAAGACTAGATTAGTTTCTATCTGAGACTGTCAAGGTACTCTCAGGCAGCTGTAATTACTGACACCCTTCAACTTGCAGCCTCAGCCCTAAGCAGTCCCTGAGTCAATCCTGACCATACTTGGTAATAAATGAGGAGTCCCAGTCTTCTAGAATTTGAATCTGCCCACAGATTGTTATCTGCCTTCTGGGAACCACGAGACAAGGGAATCCCTGGGGTTCACCAGACTGCAGTCACTCCCGCCATATACACCAAGCATGAGAGTCCCTCCCCAATATAGACTGGATTGCACTTCAGTTCTCACTTGGACTAGGACACTGCTCTCATCTCAGCTTGCTTGGCTAGAGCTCTGACATTCTGCCTGGCTCTTCCTTCAAGGATGGGCCTCTCTCTCTCCACTAGACCACCCTCTGCCCCGTTTCTCCCGAAATATCCCCAATATGCTGTCACATGCTTGACTTCACGGAGCATCACTTCATTGAGAAAACTGCTTCCCTGCTCAGACCCGCCAGCAGTCTCCTGCACGCTGATGAGGGCCGGGATGAGGAGTCCTGGGGTTGCCAAGTCAGCTGAGACAGGTGCTTAGGACTGCCAACCACTCCACTTGGAAGACTGCTCATGGCCAGCCTAGCCCTCGAGCCTGCCTCTTCCTGGTTCACTTCTCTGCTTCTAACAACCTGCCTTGGGAGAGCCCTGTCCTCACACATTACTGAAGGGTGCCTATATTTTAAGGATAAAAAACAGTTCAGCAGATCTAGCCAAGGATTAGTGCTGCCACATCTAGCTGTCTATAAAAGTAGATTTTGTGAACTTCTTAACACCTGTAGAGAATAAGAAAAGTCACTCATCTACCCTTTATCAGTACATAGTTCAGGATACAAATTCAAAGTCTATTTTACTTCATGAGCTTTTAATTCACCTGGTCACAAATTGAAAACTTACATGTCAAAAATAGTCAATTTAATGAAAAACCTAGCCTGAGAATCAAAGACCCAGACTATAACAGTCTACTTACTCACCTGAAGGAGAGGCCAAATTATAATATATTACTCCATTAAAATACAACTCAAAATGCAGCATATTAGTCTTCAACTTAACACACGTCTCAAAACTTCTGAGGAGCCCTGTTTCACAAAGACGCTTTTGTAAAACAACCTCACAGCACTTTGATGTGACCGTATGTTCATTAAAAGGAAGTATTACTACTTACATACATAAGGTACATAATGAATTCAGTATGTGAGTAGAGTTGGCTAATGCCATTAAAGCACATGCCAAAAGCACAGACTATAAATCAAAATGTGATTTGTCAAAGTAAGATCTTAATACGATGCAGGTTAGAAATAAGTAAGCAAACCGCTGACGTTCTGATCTGGAAGCGGTGAGGAGAGCTAAGCCCAAGCTGAGACCAGGTTGCACTTGACATGTCTTTGTTCTATCTATAGCTTTGGCTACTCCTCTCCTCTCCCACCTGGATGAGTACAAAATTAGCACACACCAGGCATTCTTCACTCCCCCAAGGGTTTGTATCTCTCACACTGCTTTAAAGACTGATATTCTTTCCAAAATGTTGACATAAGCCAGTTGGGCAATTACAGATTTTTTTCAAAGCCCACATTACTTAAGTTTTTAAAAATCTAGATTATTCTTAAAACTGAATTTGGAAAACATTTGACGTTAGTTTATTAATTCACTTCCAAATTGAGGAAGACTTCACAAAAGATCAGAAAGGGCTGACATCTACTAAATATAAAGGCCAAACCACAAAAAGCAACTATTAAAAGAATAGGAAAATCTAAATAGGGAATACCGGAATTGTCCAGGAAAAGTGAGCGAAGAGATAGACCAGTGTTATACCGTCTCTTTCCTAAGCCTTCGCCTCTCTCTCAGCCTGGGTTTCTTCAAATCAGCATAAAAAAATCACATCCAAGACTCTCCCATTAATCACCCAAATATGGTCCCTAGATCCCAGTTCCCTGCATCAAATGCTGTCTTGAGTCACTGGAGGCCCATTGCCTACAGAATTCAAACTGGACTCCTCAGCGCAGCATAACTGCGCCTCCGTGATCCTGGCCGTTTGCTCCCCCACACCTTTACTCGCCCCATGCTCACTCCATACAACTGCTTCCTGTACTCTGTGAGCCTTCATGCTTTTGGCCACAGAGTTCCTTCACATCCCCCGCACTGACCTCACCGAGCTATGCTACTTCTTAAATTCAGAAAGGATTGCTTACTTGTGGAAGCTCTCCTAGATTCCCCCACACCCACCTTAGGTATACGCCTCTCACAGAACCTGCCACACAGCACTGCAAACCATTGGTTTGATTGTCTGTATCCTCCAAAGAGCTTTTTGAGGAAAAGACACAATTTGGGTTATTCTGCATATCTCCAGGACCCATTACGTTGCCTGGCTTTAACATTTGACTCAGTACATGGTCACTGCAGAGGTGAATAAATAAAATTGCTAGTCCTGGGGGAAAAAAGGAAACTAATGCTATCCTAACTAGAAAGATAAGAGTTTACATATAATTTCAACTTGCCTGCAAAATGCTGCTTTCTTTACGGTCCTTCCAAACATCCCAAGACTAGTATGTTAAAGACAATCTTAAAGAAGAAAGTAAAAATTAAAGAGAAGAAAATCTTAAAAAGTGCTGATATTCACTTTTACAGCCTCACAGACATGGCAGTAATACAGAGAAAGCCTCAACTTAGAGTAGGCACACTTCAATTCCAAAGCAACACGTGTCAGCATTCAGTGAACTTTTTCCCAAGAATTGGACTTCAGGAAGTTCAGTGGTGTTTACATGGAAACCCTTTTCTCCCCCTCTACAACTTGGGACTTCTTACAAACTTTTGGAAAGCAGATTTATCAAAAACAACTAGGAGAGGTAAGGCCCAAACTGGAAGCCCTGCAGATGAGATCAGATTCCTGGACAGACTTATGTTTAAAGTCCACAGGTAAAACACAGGCTGGTCCAGAAGACCTGCAATTTGGGGAGGAGCAGCTTCAGCAGCAGAAACATGAGGCTAAAATTCAACTACTGCTTTTAAGCCGTTCTCTGACATTTCTTCAGACGATCTCATGGCTCATGCACTGATGGGGGAAAATATGGCTTTCCACTCCTTCCCTCTCATTGATCAGTCACATATGGAGACCACCAAGGTGGATCCAGGGGCTCCACAGTGCTACAGTGGTACAGAACTTTCTAGAGGACTCGTGTTTTATTCTGGACCCAAGGACTCTGGGCATAAGGAAAACTGAAAGCAATGAGTGTGGTCACAACTTCCTGAACAGGAGAGAAGCACTCAGTGCTTCAGCAGCTGCTGCTTCCTCCTGCCCTTGGAAAGGTCCCCTCCTGTGGAGGTAGAGGATGGATTTGAAGGTCTGGGGTAACTTAATCCCCCTGGAGGAGGCCGATGGCAGGCCTCACAGGCTGTCGGAGCTCTTCTCCCCCACACACTAACGACCCAATAAGAAGTGCAGAGCTCTCCGAGCATCAGTTAGGAAAATGTTTACGACAACCTGTTTTAATAATTGGCTCTGTCCAACCCTAGACAAGGCACAATTTCTACAACAAATACAGGGAGTAGACATGGAAATTAGGGAACTGTGCTTTTTCTCCCGAGCTCTCTGCTCCTCAGTAGCCTTCTGCGTTCCTGTCCCTTTGTTGGTTATGCTCGGAATTCCTGCAACTTGCTTTCACCTGGTTTCTGAGTGGCACTGCTCTCTGCTTTGTAACTGCTGGTGCAGCCGGCAGAACAATTTCAACAAGAGCTGACAGGAATAGGCCCTTGTGGTGTCTCTAAAATTTCAAGCTCAGTATCTGTGAAAAATGGTTAAAATAATTCAAAGAAAATTAAAAGAGGGAAATAGTCTGAAATTTGTAGCTCAAAAAGTACACATACTGAGAGAAGACCACCTACTCAAAATCAGATGGTGGGGGAGCACTGGAGGGTGAGAGGGTGGTCACAGAGAGCCACCCTGCACACATCTTGGTAACACTGAGATGCACTCAAAGGCTTGTTGATCAAAGATACTTAATGATAAAAAGGGGAGTAATAAGTTTCAGACAAATGTCTAAATCAAAATGTATAGAGTGAATTAATTCTATTCCCATTTGGGGGCGGGGGAGAGAGAAGGACCAAAGTTACACTAAGCAGCAAATGTAGCAAATTAAAATAATTAAACCTTAGTGAATGAGGTATTTAACTGCATCTAGGTATTTATATACTTTACATATTACTCTAAATTATATGCTTGTTTCATTATGTTTGTGTTAATGTTTATGCTTAGCTTCTTTTAAGGAGGGTCTTTTGCTGTTTAAAAAACAGACATAATTGAGTGGCCAAATGTGTTTTTCTCTCTTTATTTGTACTGAAGGATCATGAAAATGTGAGTTTTACCCAAAAGAGATGAAGAAAAGAAATATACAAGTAGAAGACAGAGGGAAAAGGTAAAAAAAAATTAATCTTGCTTTATACATATCTAGCATGTTGTTTTTTTTTTTTAATATTTTTTTGAAGAGCCAACTATTGACAAAGATAACTTGGGTTTATGCTGTTCCCTTAAGGGAGTGGGAGTAGTGAATTTGTCTGACTGTATTCAGATTAATTTTTTTAATAATAATGTATTTCTACCCCTTCTTTTGCCAAAACAGATTTGAGGTGACTACTGAGGTACAATGCTTTGCACAGAAAATTATTGAGAGAGGGAGCACTCTGGAGCCTCTTCTCAGCTGGCTTTCAGTCAGAATTCGCCCTCTATAAAGAAAAATAAAACTGCATAAATTGCCAAGCCCACTCATTATTGCATTTCTCAGGTTAAAAATTAGAATTTAAAACACGTGGGAAATATGAACTTTCTAGTTTACTGAGAGGCTTTGGAGTTACCTATCGCAAGTAAATTCAGAGTATATATTATCCACCTTTGACATAAAGACATAAAGTGCAAGTTATTTCATTTGTTCTTAACCTGAGAGTTGCTCATCTAATCCTTGTGTTATTTTATCATTTTCTTCCCAAAGACTTATTCTTTTGAATAGATATTAACTTACAAATTGGTAATGCTTCTCCAGTGAATGCATGAGTACCTCCTGGGTTTGGATAGTAGAGGAGCAGTAGCTATGTAAGTTGTGTGGAAAGTCAGTTATGTGCATGTGTGTTTGTGTGCATTTAATGTGCAAAGCTGAGGTTTTTGTCTTTCTTTTTTTAAAGGAAGTGGTTGTGCAGTTCATGTTTTCTGTGGGTGGCTATAATGATCTAAGGAGTGTTTTACTAACTAATATGAAGTGTGATATGAGTAAAGCATCAATAGTAATCAAGAAACCAGTGTGAAATTCACATTTTAAATAGTAGGCTATTTGGTTCCAGAGAATATAATCCACCAAGGTGTTAGCTTCATTTTTAAGAACTATGTACCAATGACTTTTTTTGGTTTTTCTATATTACATTACCAGGGCTTGGCTGTAGAATTTCTAGTTGAGACTAAAATACGGGGCTTTTTTTTATTGAAGCAATGTTTTTAGTAGTACTCTTTCTTGTAGGCTAGATACCAGCCTGGCTTTCTGTCACACGAAGAAAGCTGCTGTGTGCTGTGAGTAGGACGACTGAAAATGGATTTGACTACCATTTTTTCTCTCTTTCTCCCTTTTTCTAAACATTTACCTGGGCAGACTGTTGATCCTCCTAAAAGAATACTAGAAAACATGCTTGAGTGGGTAGATCAGTGGATACCTGGGACTCTGCCAATAGATATGGGAGGCATTATACTGTCATATAATAAAGTAACAAGAAAATCAGTCCCTGAAAACCAATCATCATAGCTTTATAATTTCCCATTTATGTCCCTGTATTCCAAAGGCAACTATTCCTTTCTCCCCTTCTTTCTAAATGCAACTATGTGATTGCCTTTTTGAGGAAGAATGGCTTTGAGACAAATGCACTGGATAGTTATTTTAAATTTCAATATGCAGCACATTTAAACATGGCTCTTATTTCTTGGATGCATGTTTTCCCAATGTCCCTAAGACAAAAGTAAAAAATCCTTCAAACTTTTAAATCTTAACCATAAACTACAATTAATTGGTTTCATGTCTAAATTTTAATGCACCATTAATATAAAGAACATGAAATAAAAATTTACTAAGAAGTATATAATTTCATGTGTTAGTATAAAACAGACCCATCTATTTAAAAGACTATAATTAACATGAACATTTAGCCTCACTAAGCAGATTGGCTTTCGCCACAAGCAGATGATATGAACTAGATTTTAGCAAATTTAAACAACTCAGACAATATTTTATATAATGGTAACAGTAGCATTTGAGACTGGTAGCCTAATTTTAATCTGTCTACACAGATAAAACTAGTGGATGTGCCATTGTTTTGTGGTGTCCAAAGAAAGGAAATAAGATTTCGTTTTCACTTGTAAAAAGAGAAATAACTTGAAAATGTGGTTTACTGATGGCTAAGCTGTACCAATGGATATATTTTGATCTAAGTGGCTAACATGACTATAAAGTTTAACTCCATGAGATCTGGTTCCTGGATCCTTTTTAAATTCACCTTTTCAAAACTTTGTGGTTCCTTATACTACTACGGAATGAAATATCTCTCATATTAGGTGAGAAGAGTGAAGTATTACCATTATCTAAGAAATGGTAGGGGGGCAAATACAAATGTACATATAATATACACATATGCAAATACATGCACACACAATGAAAGGATATGCTAAAATTCTGTTTTTAAAAATGTTATCTTTAAGGAGAAGGAAAAAATGGGGTGGAGTGAACAAGGAGTGAACAAGCTAGCCTTATTTGAAGTTTTTGTTTTTATTTTGACTTAGAAGTCCTGTATTTTACATAATAAGTTTTTTTTAAAAACTCAGCTTTAAAAAGGTAAATTCCTATAGGTCTAAAACAAAATTAATATGATTTGTTGCAGTGAGCTGATGGCATAACCACATTGATAGAAACTATGTCAAGTAGCTTTAAAAGACAGAGATCTGTCTATATATTCCCACTGGCATATACTCTAAGAACAATAACAACAACAAAACTGTAACAACAACAAAAATTTTAAATTGGTTTCAGTAATAATATTTTTGGACGTGTATGATTCATGAGATTAAATAAAAGCCATGTACTCGTGAATTTAAAGTATAACTATGTTTAAGAATTCATCATATTTTTCTTCTTTAAACAAAAATTTCCCTTAACTCTTTCTACATAAAGGCCTAGAAACAATGACCAATCAGTAGCAATGAACAGCTGTAGCAAATAGATTATGGTTTCTAATTACCATTTCCCACAGAAGGAATCAAGCCGTATTAGAGAAATGACTGCTTCCAGGTCTGGGTCAGGAAAGTCACAAGATGAGCCTGGAGTTTCTTGTCATGGCAGATAACATAGAAGTCATCATACCAATGACAGCTTATCAAAAGAGCTCAGGAGCTAACTTGAGGAGGTGCCCATGGGCCAGAGAAAGGGTAGTTTGAATATCAGTAATTCTAATAGACTGATACATATCAAATATATTTAAAATCTTGAGTTTAATAATAATCCAAAAAAATTTTCTTCATATTTGGAGGATACTAGAAAACTAACTCATTATTGTTGAAAACTAGTATATAAATGGAAAGAAACATTTATCCAGACATCTTATACGAAATGTACTTCAAGGTAGGCAAAGATGATACAGGAAATTATAAGTATTCCAACTAATAAATAAAGTTGGAAAGGCAGAGTTAGAAAAGTATGATTTTTAGCTCTTAACCTCTAATGACATACTGCAAATTGATCTAGGCAACAACCATGACTGATTAAAAAAAAAGAGAGAGAAAGACAAAGATTTGTGATGGTAATTTCACATCACCACCTATAAAGTATTTTTGACAAAACAATTTGATTCAACCTCCTTGCAATTAGTCACCACAGATGCCCCACCTCCCCAACCAATAAACGATGCCTTTTTTCTTGCTTTTGTAACGCCCTAGCCCTTAAATCTGGGATGCTCTGTGATTCATTTTTAGTTAACAGAATGTGGCAGAAGTGACATGTATGACTTCCAAGGCGAGGTCAGAGGAAGCCTTGCTTAAATTTAAGCTTTGGTCTTTTGGTGCGCTTGCTGGGGTAAGCCAGCCACCACATAAGAAGTCTGTGTAAAACTCCAACCCAGCCATGTGGAAAAGCCACAGTGAGAGAGATGCAGGGCCGATCCCCAGTTGTTCCAGCCTTCTTAGCCCAGGAGCCAGACACCTGAAACAGCTTTCAGGAGACTCCAGCCTCAGCCACCAGCTCACTGCAGCCATAGGAAGGAGCCCCAGTGGGAAACACCCAGCTGAACCCATCCATCCTCAAACCTGTGAGAGTCCACTGATGTTTCAAGCCACTGTCTGGGTGTTGTTTCTTGTGCTGCAGCAGATTAATGGAATAAGCCTAACAATCACTGTACAGGAAATACAGGGGAACTGTTAAAGCCGTGAGGAAACAAAGGAAGGTATGGGAAACCTGCTAGTTAAAAAGAATGAATTGGCATATATAAACCTTAACTAGGATTTTGCTTTGTTTTATGGGTTTCTTAATCAGGAGCCAATTAAGGTTATATGAGACTAGAGGTGACATGTGATCATGACCAGATATTTAATATTAAGGAATTATTGTTAAACATTTAAATGTGGTTGTATTTTAAAGAAAGCCCTTAACATTAAAGATATAAGACTGAAATATCACTGGATGAAATATTTATTATCTGGTGGGACAAGGGGTAGCAGATAGAAGTATAGATTAAGTTAGGCCATGAGTTTATGTGTTGAAACTGGAAGTTCATTTTTTCACTCTTATTACTTTTACATATGTCTGAATTTCCCTTAGTGAAAATGCATATACTTTGTTAAACTATTTGGCCTTTTTTTGTTAAAGCTTGTGACAGACTTAAAACCTAATGGTAGCCGAAAGAAGCCATGATGCTATAATCTTTATTTTGTAAAGTTCTTTTTTTTTTTAGCCAAGGGGAAAAAATTACTTCCACACCCCCTTAAATCCAAAATATTGATCCAGATATTTAGCTCGGCTTCCCCTTCTCTTGGAAAATAGGGATCATGATATCCTATTCCAGTGTACATGCTTAGTTTGGTCAACTAAGATAGTTAATGGGAGAAAAAATGTTTTGAAAACCACATTCTGCTACACAAATATAAAACCTCATTGGTAGTAGGGACCACATGTTTTGGCACCAATATTTGGGATATATGCTGTGAACTCCCTAAAGCCTGAAAGCTCTGTCCTTAATGCATTTGTCCCTAATACCAGGAACAGTGCCTAGAAAATAGAACCTCCATAAATACTTTTTGGATGAAAGAGTAAACTGGAGGAAAGAGGGCATGGAGATTTTTGATACACCTGCTTTTGCCTTTGATCCTGCATCTTTTCAAAAAGGGTCAAAGCAACAGAGTGTCAGAGGTAAATAGCTTACTGTAAACCCACCGGAACGATCTGTTCCAACAACATATACACATACATATACTACATACCCTTCTATTGGTGAATGTTAGCACTGTAAAGTCTTTATACTCAGAGTACAATATGAATTACTATCTCAGTATGCCACACCTGACCAAATCTACTTTTGTGTGCTTTTGATTTTCTTAAAAAAAAAACCAAAAAACCCAACTAATTATAGGAGAGGGAAAGTCTGGTATTTAATACGTGCTGGTCAAGTGAGCGATAAACAATTGCAAACTTTCCTAGGGGCTATTTTGCTCTGTCTCATCATCAGGAAGCTAAAGCATATGTTGGATGTTAGCCTGGGTGGACACAAATGTGTCCTATTTATTCAAGGTTTCCTTTGAAGCCGCAATTTATAAGTTTTGTTTCTTAGGGGTACATGTCAAACTTCATTTAGCATTAGTTGGTATCCAGAGACACTGAATAGCAAAAAGGCAGCATTCGGGGGCAAAATATATGCCTGCTATATGAGCAATAATGTCAGTTTCATTTATGTAACTCACAGAAAACAAGAAGAGAAATACAATGGAAAAGCTGACAGTAGGAAATCAACATAAAAATTATTCATTTAATTTACAAGTGTAAAACTGCATATGGACAAGGAAAACATTAAAACAAATATGTTTTAAATTAGTGTCTAAGAAGCGGATAATTTTAGAGTATGTTCTTTTAAAATGTGCTTTTTAACCCTTAAATTTCAAAGATTATACACTTCTGTGAAGCATGTTTGTATATACAATATTTTTTTTTCCCTAAAATTTTTTTGTAAATTTTCTGGAAGAATCAGCAAAATTTAAATATGCAAGGGGACGTGTGTAGAACTGATGCTTCACTTTAGAACACTTTCATGAAAAGTTGAAATTTGATGGACTATAGAATATCCATAAAATTGACCCAAATAAAACAACTAAAATTTAAGTAGTTTTTTATACTTATAAAGTTATTTTTCCTTTATTATTAACTCATTGAAATCTCAAAACATCCCATGAGCAAAACATTACAAGCCTAAATTCATAGATGTGTAATATGGGGCTCAAAACTCAAAAAAGTTTATAAACCTAAGTCATCTACTTCCATACTGTTGACTGTTTCAACTACACTACCATACTTAGAAAGCAATTTTCAAGTGTGATTGTGACGGTTACAACTGTGAAACAAGTTATTATGCCCTTTTCAACGTATCTTTTCTAAGACTTATCCCTGTGGTTCAGCTTAGCTTCGTTCATTCACTTTCAATGTTCTGTTTTACTCCATTATGAGTACTAGAGGTTATTCACTTGTTTGTCTCTTGATAGATACCTGAATTATTTCCCTTTTTGAAATTATTCCCAGTGCTGCAACAAACTTTTTTGTACATATCTCCTGGTTGACAGGTGTTAAGATTTTCTCTGGGGCATAAACTTAGTAGTAGAACTACTGAATCACACAGATGCACGCTCAACTTTACTGAGTGTCTGTTTTTCAAAGTCTCTATCAACTTATATAACACACCACATTATACTTTTACAAATTTTAAAAACAAAACTAAACAATAGATTATTTTAAAATGTTTACATAAGATAAAAAGGAAGACAATTTATATATGTTATATGTATTCTTTTGTATGTATTACTTTTGATACATACACACAATTTTAAACTTTGATATGTATAAAAATAATAAGGGTCTGAAAAGGTTTGGGAGCCTTGGGAACTGTTGGCAAATAGAGCTTTACGTTTTAAAATGAATTTATTATATTTTGATTTTAAGATGAAAATTAAAGTAAAAATAAACACATATTTTAATGTATCATGCCAAATTTTGATAATTTTGAGGATCCCAAGATAATAACCCCCTCTGGTTTTTTTCTTTTTTTTTTAGACTTCCTCTCAAAGTTTACAGAAGCTGGACCTTAAGAAGGGAAGGAAGGGATTTGGTAATGTTTACTCTTTCAGAGAAGAAGGAATTTTTCCTCTTGCTGAATACGTCTATTTTGAAAATATTCCAATTAGTTAATTTACTAAAGACATAAAACAATGACAAATTACTAACCTAGTGGCTCAAAAAAGAAAAATCAAGTTGGGTATTCTAGAAGTACAGTAAATGTTGGCATATAACCCCAATATAGATATTTATTTATAAATTACATACCTGTATTATTGTACTTATATATATTATAGATACTTAAACCGTATGTAAAAACCGACATTTCTAAGGAATTTGGTAGAAACAGATCTAAGTAAAAGTTCTAATATGTTCTTCCTACCACAGGGGATGGTCTTGTACAACCCGGGAGGCTCACACAACCGCTTGAGAATCACCCTAACAACCTCACAAGAACTGCATGAAGCAGCACACAGCCAAACCTGCTAAGTGGCACTGCTGTTTCATTTGTAAACCCACTATTCGGTTATTTATTCAACCTATTTTTATTCTGAAGAAATTAATATGTCTATCAGATTTAAAGTAGATCACACCCAGTAATAATTCAACACTTGTGTTTGCAAATAATGTAAGTGAGGATTAAAGGCGCCATCTTTGGATTTGACTTATGTTCCAGGAACTCCATATTAAAACAAAAACGAAAACGTAAGACCAAAAAAAAAAAAAAAAAAAATCACCTTTGTGTTATTGGGTAATTGATTTTTTCAGCTTTCAAAGTAGATAAAATAAACACCTTAAAAGACTTGTCTTTAACCCAAGCTTTCTTTTATTAAAGTGTACAATTGCGGGTGCATGCCTAGAGGAATAATAGTTTGTTCCTAACAAAAGAGTCTGGATTCCACAATCTGCCTTTTGCCAGAGGCATCGTTCCCCAAAGCACACAGCTAACTGCATCTCCTGCTGTACCTGTAACAGTTTAATTGTATAAGTCAGCCTAGTCAAGCATCTCCAGCTCATGACTGGGAGACATGAAATTCATTGTCATTATTGTCCCTGTCATTTTGGATCATTATATCCTGCTGCAGAATTTTCCTCACTTCAGTGCATTTTTACCTCCAGGAGCCAGGGATTATAACTGAGGTTGGGGTGGGGGCAGGACCGTGAACTACATTTACCTCAGGGGAGCCAGAGATTAAATTGGCTTTGCTCTCTCACGAGCTGAATTCATCTATTTGTATGCTGTGAGTTGTAGGTTGGAATAAAAATGAATATTCTAGTGAAACCTGGGCTTCAATTCCCCCTTTGAAACATGGCTGTAACCAACTTTTATTTACATTAGGAAAGCCAGTGTAATTTCTCGAAGGCTGCTATCTTCCGATGTGCATGAGGAACACTTAAGGGCGTCACCGGGTATGAAGTAACAGGCATCTCTCTCTGTCACTACCTGGGCTCTCAGAAGGAAGAATTTAAAGCTGTAATTTTGTTCTCCAATTTCATCTTACAGAAGCTTAATGGGGGTATATAATGGTTTTAAATATTTAATGATTTTTAATTGTATCTCATTTTCTGTGCATGATTTGGATGACTGAAGTCCAACTAGAATGGCACCACAGATCTTCTCTGGGAGCAGGGAGATTGGAGCAAAGTTGACAGAGGAAGAGGAAGCAAGCTTCTGAGGACACTGGCTCTCCCTCCACAGCCGGCTCACATAACCTCAGAGCCTGCCAAGCCACCCAAGTCTCTCACACCTTGACTACTTCTTGTTGACGTGGGAGAGTTGCACCAGGCCCCGCACTCGCGACGTGGAAACCCCCTTATCAGTGGCAACGGGCAAGGACAGGGTCCAGCTGCTGGCTCTCTGGTAGCAGATGGTGAGGAGCGGAGAGGAAACACCGGGACATGTCTCAGTCAGAGAACAGTGCGGTGACTATACGTTTTCTCTAACAGATTATAAAATGAAAATATAACTTGGTATGTCACCTCCTATCCCAACTTTCATCTCCTATGGATTTTACTGAGAAATTTGACATTTACTTTGTCTATCCTGAAAAACAATCACTCCTCCACATATGTGAGTTTGTTTTCCAGTGGTTAATACCAAAATATGGGAATGGCTCATACCTACGCCAAGCACAGAATAGCCACTATAATTACTTTATTTAAAAGTATGAGGTCAAAGGCACAAACTTCCAGTTATAAGATAAATAAGTTCTGGGGATGTAATGTACAGCATGATGACTATAGTTAATAATACTGTGTTGTATACTCGAAAGTTGCTAAACGCCCTCATCACAAGAAAAAAAAGCATATAACTATGTATGGTGATAGATGTTAACTAGACTTATTGTGGTGATCATTTTGCAACATACACAAATATTGAATCATAGTGTTGTACACCTGAAACCAACATAATGTTATACATCAATTATACCTCAATTAAGAAAAGATAAAAAGAAAAAAAAGTAGGTGAAACTTATTTTACTACCTTTATGGACTTTTGTGGAGGAAAAGATTTTGCCTTAATCATGTGCAATGGTCGTCACTATTTATTTAGGATGAGCTGTTTGCATGAGTAATTAAGAACAATTTTTTAACCTTTGTACATTTTGTACTTCAGAGGGAATACCTTACAGCCCTAACATCTCAGTCTTGAAAGAATCTTAAAGATTCTCTCAGGTACTGGTCCATCCATCTTTTTTTTTTTTTTAAT
This sequence comes from Camelus bactrianus, assembly GCF_048773025.1. Lineage (NCBI taxonomy): Eukaryota > Metazoa > Chordata > Mammalia > Artiodactyla > Camelidae > Camelus > Camelus bactrianus. The sequence goes on along the minus strand of NC_133543.1, from coordinate 41,303,449 downwards.
ATGGAATGCTTCACGAATTTGCATGTCATCCTTGTGCAGGGGCCATGCTAATCTTTTCTGTATCGTTCCAATTTTAGTATATATGCTGCCAAAGTGAGAACCTATCCATCTTAATGGTGATGTTTACTAGTCTGACTGTATTTTCACACCGTTATATTTAGCTTTTCACTGGTGCTTAAGTAACTGTGTGATGTATTACTAATAAGATTATTTAGTAAGCAAAACTTCTTGTAGCTTTTAAAAGTTCATTTAATTACCTGCACCACTTTTTCATTATAATCAAGATTCTCCCAAGGTGGGAGTTATAAAAATTGTTATTTCTGTTCACTTTAAAATGGTTAATTTTATGTTATGTGAATTTCAACTCAAAAATTTATTTTTTATGTTAAAAAAAATATTTCAAGCAGCCAAATGCATTTTGAAATCATTTGGGTGACTGTTATTACAGTCTCATAATGATTGTTTAAGAAGAAGAGTATTTTTTGTTGTTGCTGCTAAGAAAGGTTTATCTTATAAATTACAGTGTAAACAGTTGTAGGCTTCAGTTGCAATGGTAAATGTTTAGGAAGTATTTTTTCCTCTCTGAAATACTTGGTAGCAAGATGATGTTATTTTTCTGGTCAAGGGGCAAGTCATCCCTTCCTTCCTCTGAACACGAATTTATTGCATTTAATTCCTTTACTCTATGCTCCTTTCTACCTTATTTCCATGCTGGTATTTAATTTGCTCATCACATCATTAGGTATCACAAGAGTTGGCCCGTCTGTAAATATAGCTGTGAAACCAGAGAACTAAACTGTATTTCACATTCTTGTTTGTTTTGCATCAAGCATGACATAGTTGGGCCTGCATCATTTCAGAACAAGGTTAAAAAAGAAATTATTTATTTCCAGTGACTAGAATTATTTTTATTCCTTCTAGACGTAGGTTTCACAATCAATTTTCAAATATCATTTTGAAATTATTTTAGATAATAAGTTTAAAAATTTTCAATAATCTTGGCTAAATTCATAATTTTGCAACCTGTAACAAGCCGTAACAAGCTATACAATCCAATTCTAGACTAAAGAAGTTCTTCTTCCCCTTGATCCTAGTAGGATAATATTTCTTCTGCATTTTATGACATAGATTTCCCTTGGTTTCTCCAGGGATTGATGGAATCTTTAGAATCGATAAGAATCTATAATTTATAACAATATCAAACCAACATAAGACAGGATGTCACAAGTTCAGATATCACATCCACTAATATTCCTCTTAAGGAGATTCAAATATGCACAAGCTAAAAAAACAAATAAAAGTGAAAAATAAAAATAATTAGTGTTCAGTATATCACATGAATTAGAGAAAATGGCCAAGTACTTGAGAGAGTTTGCATGGGAAGGATTAAAATTAAAAGGCAAAGGGCACAAACACTTCCATGTCAGGAAAGGCGGGGGCCATTTGCAGAATGCTTTCTGACTCCTCCTGGACCAAAAACCTCTTTAATATAATCACCCAACAAACTACAATGGATGAACGTTAAGGGCCTGAAGCAGAGAAAGAAAATTCACAGGAAGATTGTCCTTTAACATGCAGGCTCAATCAAGGGCACCAAAAAAGTAGTTAAGTGCCTCCCCCGTGGCGTTTAGATGCTGGAAGGCACTGTAAACTGTGAATTTTCTAGCTTCTAATGTTTGTCTAAGACCCTTAACATTTTTCTAATATTGTTGCTCCTAACACATCTTCTTGAGTTAGTCCCCATTGTCCCATCCGCACAGACACACTTTGCATTCATACATGAAAGCCTGACAGCTAAACTGATTCAGGACCTAACACTAAGAAGAAAGAAATGGGTGGTAGCCTTAAGGATATCCCTTATTATGAAGTATAAATACCAACGTCTCCTGGAAAAACAAAAAACAAATAAAATTTCTTCATGCTAAGAGTTAGATATCTAACACTAATTATAAAACATCACATAATGGGGGTTAAAAAAAACAAAAACAAAACCTCACTGAGCTGTAGAGCCTAGGCTGTCCTTTGTGTCACAAAATTTCTAAGACTTTTAGAACACACACAATTATCTGTGTCCAGATATTTCCTTATAGACATCTTTGGACTATTTTCCAATTCCATTCACCCTTTAAAACTACAGTAAAAGTTGACAAACAGCGTTTCCTATGTCGCTGTGTATTGTATTGCGGTCCATCTGGAGATACATTAAGTGGTTAGTTCCCTCAAATAAATGTGTACAAAATTATACTGTTCACACACACAAAGAATGAACACTGAACATGTGACAAATGGGTACTAGATAATGTCACTGTTAGAAAAACATCTAACAACAATAAAATAAGCAATAAAAACTGAGAGTTTGGTTTAACAGATGCAACATTCATCCAACTTCATCACATAAATTATATGTTCAAGAATTGTGTCCTGTGCAAAATACAAACATGTCAATTGCAGCCCAGCGGGCATTTTTCTCTAGGTTTATAACCCCTTGAAAATAGAGGTTTCATCTAGAAAACCTAACAGATCCTCAGCTGCTTTCAACATTATAATATGTTCATAAGGCAAGTACTCACTGGCAAACATATACCAAAATAAATGGCATGAAGGTGGGGTCCAAATCACAATAATGGAAAACAGACCAAAGCAACCATGAGACACAAATTTGAAATCAAAGAAGAAAAGGAATGTACAAAAACAGACAATACTGAAAGCAAAACACTGTGTGGATTTTTTCAGCTTGTATTAAGGGAAATGGTGAATGTGTGTGTGCATGTGTTTGTGTGTTGTGTAAGATTAGCATTAATTAGAGTGCAAAACTATCTCATTAAGAATATACTGTAAGGGTCATGAGTGAGAGAAAAGTATCTTTTAAAAAAAAAAAAAACACATACCATCATAGTAGACAATTGCTCCTACCAGTCTGTCCTTCTGGAGCATTGGGAAATGCTCAAGGGCTCTTGATTTGCTGAGGACGTAACTGCTTTTCAGGCAATTACTTCCAGCAACCAGGTCATATAGCTTGATTCCTACCCAGTAGTAAGGTAACTGCCACCACCTACAGCATAAATAGAGGAAAAGAAACAGAGTGTAACATTACAGAATGTCTCTTTAAGTTATAAGATACGTTTTATCAAGAAAAGGAAAGTATATCTAATAGTGTCCTGCAAAAGGAACAAGAGAAGTGCCTGAATGTTCTGACACCAGCCCTACTGGATTATGGATTATTACGTAAATGAATCATCTCTAAGCAGTGAGTCTCCTGACTGCATATTAGAATTTTCCGGGGAGTGTCAATAATAAATGTAGGTGCCTGGGTCTCATGTTGCTAGAGATCAATTTAACTAGACTAGGGCAAGGACCGGGGTGACTCTAATGAACACCCAGGGTAGAAAATCATTGGCTTAAGATGTCCTAAGTAATCTATGACAAAATATAGATAAAAATGGCAAAATCTGTTTCTAGGCCTCCACAACACTCATGCAGCTAACAGTTACATTATCCACTTCTCCCTGTTGCCTGCACTCTAAAGTCTGCTTCTCAGATAGCTCTAACAACATTCAGAAAATTGGGTTTAATAATTTATAATCTGACACCTCCAAACTAAATTTCAGTTTTGGTCAGCTCAGAAATTTAAAATGACACAAAATGGCTTGGGTTTGGAGTTGCTATGTGTCAGGTTCCGATTTTGCAGGAGATTCTTTCCAACTCTGCATTTCAGTCTGCAAATGACCTTCTTCTGTTCCCCAGGGCACATGGAGTTGCTCGTCTGTGGACTCCCAGAAACTGAAGTATGAAACTACTAATTACACATACAGAACATAGCCTCCTTTGCCTTTAAGATCTAACCCTTAGAGGTGGGTCAGCAGAGAGTAATTCAGGAAACGTCTCACTTTTAAATAAAACAAAGGAAAATATTTTAAAAGGATTAAAGATTAGGACCAATTAAAACTACATTAAGAAATACACATTGAGGAACTATTTCCATTAACACTGTGTTGTTCTATCGACCTCAGATAAGCTAGTATATAGATGATACCAAAAGGCTTACTTGTAAATTGGAAGCATTATAGGCAACGGAGCTGATAAATGGGGAGCAATTTCTAGTAGGTTGGCACGCTCATGAAGGGCTTCTTTTACCAACCTGTACTGAAAAGCAAAACAGAGAAAATTAGTTTGGCAGTAACAGATCATAATATTTTCAAATGGCAAATAGACACCCTGCCAACTGATTGATACACAGAAACCTCTCTACCTCTGAGCGAGGATCGCTCCCTCCTAATCAAATTTCTAATAATACATCATGCTGTCAACCTGAAAGATTTTTTAGAAACCTTAACTGTATTTGCATAGGAGAAAAACATGCTGTCAGAGTTCCCAGGTGTAAGATATTTTCCTGACTTGAGTTACAAGATTATTGTAACAATTTATCTTGCATTCTCTGCATTGTCCCTTTTCTCAGTCCCCCATAATATTTTCTCATGTAAGAGATAACAGATTGTTCAAATCCATGTTAAACGTTTCCTTCTTGCCTCCACTAGCCCGAGAGATGATACTTAGGAGTTGCACAGCATTTTATAGATTATCATTAAAAAGCTGCTGTCTTTACTCTTAGTCCATATCATCACCCCTCCTCTGAAGACTCGGCATTACTATCACCATGCTAATTTTACAAACGAGAAAACTGAGGCTCATAGAAATTGAATAAATATAAGCTGAAACACATCACAAGTCTTCTGATTCCAAACCCCATACTCTTTTCTTTACGTCCATCATGATGCCAAACAGACACGAGAGGACAGATTCAAAACTGACAATGTCAAGTTAGCGTTGCTGTGTTTTCCATGTACGAAAAGCAGATAAGGAGTTCAGCTGATTTTTCTTTTTTTTTTTTTTTCCACCCCTCTGGGAAATGTCATCTTCCACACTGTCTTGGCAGTTTTCAAATGGTGGCAGACTGGACACAACAAAGTGTGACATAAAAAAAAAAGCATGACTCAGATCATCTTTTCCTTAAGAATATGTCAGTGACAATATGCAGTAGGATTGCATATCCAGTGAAGAGGATCAGTTTAATACTCCTCATGTATTACAATACAACTCTGCTGAAACCGCTTGGGAAACAGCAATTTAGTGGCCATTGGCCAAAACAAAAACAAAACCAATCACAATTGTTAAAAGGTAACACAATCAAAAGCGATTTTGTAAATCTGCTACATTGACATGCCTGTGTAGAAAAAGACCCTGACTCCCCATAAACATAAAACTACAGGAAAAACCCGGCACACCTCTCCTGAAAGACACTCCAGCAGAATACAATAAACAGGTATTTTCAGTAGGAAGAAATGCTAAAAGCCATTAAAAAAAAAACTGATTTAATTGGGTAGAAAAAAGCATAGTCGCATTTTTTGTTTAACAACCAGCATACACAATTACCTGCTCAATATCCAACTTCATGATAGCCTTCTGAAGATATCTCACACCACCATGGATCAATTTAGTGCTTCTGCTGCTGGTCCCTGATGAGAAATCATCTCTTTCTACAAGGGCTGTTTTTAGTCCTGTGTAACCAGAAAACCAAATTAACTTCTTAAATTACACAATTTGTATGTAATTCATTAAAGGCACTTCTCCAGGGTAGAGACAATCAGAAGAAAAATTACTCTGAACATGGATAAATTTGTATTCAAAGTGCAGTACACTGTCTATATTATAATGAAGAGATTTTAGTCTCTTCCTGGGGGAAAAGTCAAACCAGAACTAGAAGCATATTAAACTGTGAATGAATCACAACTAGAAGATATTACAGTGCAATTTCATGGCAGTAACATACTCTGGTGCGCTCAGAGGGTCGAAGGGGAGCCCCATTTTATCCATGTAGAGTTAGCTCAGTGTTGCTATGAAGCCTTCTGGAGCTCACATTCACCCCTCATCACAAGAGTCCAGACGTGCCAGCCCCTCATGTCCAGTCAACTCTAATGCATCAACTGTAAACCTAGAATAGCCCCCCATGTGCCGGGGCTCCTCTTTCTGGAGCGGTGTGAGAGTGGGTATCAATGGGAAGAGAGATTAAAGACATCAAAACTGAAGAAGAAAGGAGAGAATAACCTCTGATATTGGGGAGTTTATAGTCTAACTAAGGACAAGCAAGCACAATATTGTAGAATTACAAAGAAAATAGAAGCCAGGACAGATGAACCCAGTATAGACTATCTGTGAGTAAAGAAAGACAATATTTTTGGTAAAGGTGAGGCTGAACAAAGGCAGGTCTGTTCTAGAAATCATCCTGCTACTGCCCCTTTCTTTGAGGGGTGCAATAACTCTCTTGGGAATGAGAAACCTTTTGTTTTGTTTGTTTTCTTACAGAGACACCCCTGCCTTCTCAGAGTGGGGTAGGACCAACAGCATTATGGGTCCCATCCATTATGAGTTAGAGATGAAATCCAACACTTCAAAAGACCCAAAGCGTACATCAACACCAAGCCAGGAGGAATTTTCATGGCCTGGCCTACTCTTGGGGAATGAGAGAATGTCATACATAGAATCCAATTACAATGCGAATATGTAACTGGAGCAGTTTGGGCTCACAAAGCTCATATAAGAGAACCTGTGCATATATTCAACTCAGAGCCATTTATTACATTTAATACCAAAGGGTCGTTTTTATAACTTTTAACACTTTGAATATTGTACCCAAATGTCATCATAAAATCAGGGCAATTCCCTTGACTCAAAAGGACAAAATATTTAGAAACTGTGGAGAGAAAAGTAGAGACTTTGATTCAAGGGCAAAAACTGTTAATGCTCTAATGAACTAGCAAAATAACACAGAAATTATCAGTATCATAGACCCAGGTCACTCTTGTGAAGCATTTATGCTGGTAAAAGATCTGCAAAATTCTCAACTAGCAATGCTCAGTAAATTTAGTGCGGGATATATTAAAAACACAGAAGAGTGTATCACGTTAGTACATATTTTTTGAGCGCCTTAGTGCCAGGCAAAGTGCTGACGTTAGAAATGAAATAGGTGTGGACCAAGGTGTCAAGTAGCTCCCAGCCCAAAGACAGGCCAGTAAACAGAGCGAAGCAAAGTTTCATAGGCGCTACATTTGAAAACGCAGAGGACTCCTATCTTAAAGCGGGTTAAAAATTAAATTCAAGACATCAACCCAAAATGGCTTAGTCAAGATTACATTTGCAGTCTCTTAAGAATGCAGTCTTGGTGAGCTCTACCACCTTTTCTTAGTAAGTCCAGCACAGAGAGTTCTTCTTCCAGCACTAAAATATGCCATTTTTTCCTCAGTTGAAGATCAGATGAGGGAGTTGACTTTCAAATGGCATTTAAGAGCCAGATTATTTCAAAGACACCTCTCTTCCAATCTTGGAATCAGTCACGGCATTAAGATGCCCACACCACGAGAGGCAGGGACATAAGACTGAGACGAGGATAAGCAGCCTCCCATCCAGCCCGTGGCTCCCACTCACCAAAGGTACTCAAAGGCGGTGGGAGAAGATGTCTTAGACAGTCCTCAATTATCCCACTTCGTAGTACGTAATCCCCTACACTGGAGTGGGGGCTGGACCTACTGCCTTGCTTCTAACCAACAGAATTCAGCAACAATGATGCGAGGCCACTTCTGTGGTTAGGTTAGGAGTTTTTTAAATTGTACGTGGGGATGCAGTCTTTGAGAAAGGCTGAGTCTACAGAGGAGGATGTGTTCAAATGGATGGAAAGGAGGAGGGAGGGAGTTACCACAGGCAAAGAGCAGCTTAAGCAAGAAAAGGGCAAATGATAGAAATGGCCCAGCTTATGCGGGGTCTGATTGTCACTCAGGGGCTGGAGTGCACAGTACAGAGACTATGTGAAGGAGATCCAGCGGGAGGAACGGTAAAAAGCAGATCACAAAGGGCCTTTCATCCACACTGGGGCATCTGGACCCTGTCCTGGGGGCCACTGTTTCTCACAAGTAATGTCTGGACCTCCTCGAAAGGAAAATGCCTCCAAAACCAGGCAAGTCATGGATCAGTTTGAGAAGCAAATGCTTCATTAAAAAGTACGAGATTCGGTACCAACACCAATAAGCCAGGCCTTGAGGACGGTACTCAGTTACAAGTATCCATCTGGAGGAACAGGGGTGTGCTTGTTAATTTTTTATCATTTTCAAAAAGGAATCAAATTTATATTTTGCCAGAGGTTCTCAGATATTGTTTTGAGAGATACTACCATGCTGCCTATCAGGGAACCACCAAAATGTTTAAAGCTGAGAAATCAGGTTAATGTTCTAGAAAGATTTCTCTGATTGTGAGGGTGGAGGTGGGGCTGGAGGCACGGGACCCTCCAGAGGACCAGTGCCACACAGCATGAGGGGGGCGATGAAGACCCCAGCCTCACGAGGCACAGGACAGTACTGGAGAGTGACAAGAAGAGAGAATGTTACAGGCTTGTATTATGAGGATGGATTTTTGTTTTTCTTTCCAAAGACTGACACAGTGTGAGGCAGGGAACTACTCTAGGAACTAGCAAGCCATCTCAGGAGGATATTTCAGGATATTTAAGTGAGAGCTAACACTTTAAAGCCTCAAAACTGCTTTTGCAAGAATTGGACATTTAAAAAAGTTATTCACATGTACTTATGTGAGAAACCCTACTGAATACCAACAAAAGTTAAAATGGGCTCTTCGGTCGAAACAGGCTGTCTTTTTCTTATCCCATTATTTCTAGTGTCATATTGTCAGGCAACCCACCAGAATTTCTGAAGAGAAATGATACTGCTCCTTCCAGACCAAAAATAAAATAAAATAAAATAAAATAAAATAAAATAAAATAAAATAAAATAAAATAAAACTTTAGTCTCTAAAGTTATAGCTAAATTGATACATTAAAGTACCATGTAACCTAAAAGTACCACCAAAAGTTTTCGGAACCACACACAGAAAAATAGAAACTCTAAAAAAGAGAACATTTTAAAATGTTCAACTGTGCGTATACTAAATGTTCTGGATTTCTCGTTTTTGTTGGATGTGAATGATGGAATGAGGAAGAAGGAAAGTAATGCAAAATCAAGTCATTATTAGAAGTCAAAACTGCCCCTTCCTTAACTGATAAACTACAGCAAAGACAATGACATTTTTTAAAGCCTTATAGTGCTCTTGCACAGTTCTGTTACCCAATGTGTTCTTTTCTGCTTCACCTCTCAAAAGTCCAAATTTTTTCCCCTCTAATCTGAAATTAAGATTTTTTTTTTGTTAAGTATAAACCAAAGAAGTGAAGAGAGAGTGCTATTTTATTTCCTCAGAGAGAATAAACAACATTTTTAAGTGACATTCAATGCTAACATTTTGCATCTTGGGTAAAATAAGTTTGAAAGTGATCAAAAATAATGTACCCAGCTCAGCCACAAAAAAGAATGAAGCAATGCCATTTGCAGCAACATAGATGGACCTAGACATTATCACACCTAGTGAAGTAAGTCACATAGAGGAAGACAAATATTACATGATATCACTTATATGCGGAAACTAAAAAAATAGTACAAATGAACTTATTTATAAAGCAGAAAGACTCACACATAGACAACAAACTTACAGTTACCAAAGGGGAAGGGAAGAGGACTAACTGGGAGTATGGGATTAACAGATGCACACTACTATATATAAAATAGATAAACAATAAGGATTTACTGCATAGCACAGGGATCTATATTCAATATCTTGTAATAAACTATAATGGAAAAAATCAAAAAAGAATATACATATATACATATAACCAAATCACTTTGCTGTGCACCTGAAAATAACAATATTGTAAATCAATTTTACTTCAATGTAAAAAAAATAACAAAGTAATAAATAATAAATAAAATAAATAATAAAAATAAAAATTATGAGGCACCTAAAAAAATAATAATGCTTCAAGCAACTGTGCCTGGCTGTGCGTTTGAGGAACTGGGGAAGCTCTTTCCTCACAGTAGAAAGAATGACTTCCCCACACACCCAGCAGTGAAGGGCTGGCCTACATTTAAAATAATTCACTAAACTTGTTCAAGACTTTATGAGGAATAGATTGTTTCTTTTCTTTTCAGAAGTCACTTTTTATGGAAAACAATACATTCTATCACTGCTGAGATGAACTAGATCATTTAGGAGTGGTATGATTATTTGATTGTTTTGCTTTTATAATTGATTGCTTTTAGTAGGCATCCTCAGGAATTTCACGGCAGTGGTAAAGCGTTAATATTTGGAGTGAGGCAACGCTGAAATTCCTAGGTGGAATAACAAGATTAGTTAGAGCAGAAGAAGAAAGTCAACTTGAAATCTACCTTACAGTCATCTTCAGCCCATCTCTTAGCAAGTTAAAACTGTATCTTCTGGGTGGGTGGGGGGGGCACGGTGTGAACTAAACACAGCTCTTCACAGATTTGCCTTTTCTGCCCTGAGTAAGAATGTCTAGCCAGCAGGCACATCCAACTAAACTAACTCATGGATCAAGACAGTTGGATAAATATAGAGGGAGAACTACCATCTAAGGGGAGGAATGGTACGACATTTAACTTTCACAACATGAAGTAGAACAGAAGTGTATTTTAATACCTTTTACTGATTATCTTATTATGCATGCAAACATGCTCAATATAATAAATGCAGAGAAGTAAAGAGAATAAAATAAAACTCTCCTGTAATCACACCACTCAGAGATAACCACAGTTGACATTTGGGTGTTTAAATGTTCACATTTTCTGTGCATGTATATAATCACATATGCACATTTTTACCAAAAGAGGATCACATGATATATCCCACTAATTTTTTTATTTAACATTGTTTATTGCAAACATGTCTCCATGTCAATACATATTTTCTATAATTTCATTTTTAATGTGTGACTAGTAATACATTAAATATTTACAATGATTTATTTATTCAATTCCCTATTTTTGAGCATTTGAGTTGTTTCCTACCTTCACGATCACAGTATTGCAAGATTATATTTTCATTTAAACTCTCTGCATATTTATTTCATTAGAATAAATTTTTAGCTGTGACATTAACTATTTTTAAATAGAAAGGACAGAGTAATAGCTATGAATTATCTGTCAGAGGCACCAAGGTAATAACACAAATCAAAAAGTTTAGACCCTCTGTACATTAGTACCATAAGCATAGTTATTAAAGCCACATGCCCCATGAAGGAAAAATGATGTAGTTTAAGGAAAAGGGAGTTTATCTTTCTTTAGAAAAGCTTTGGGCACTTACTTTTGGATTTCAGAGAGCCACTACCATTAATAAGAAAAGGGACTAACCCAAAGGCTGAGTATTTTGTACAAAGGATCAATTTCTCTAAAAAATAACACTCCTGTAAAGCTGTAAAGCAATCCTGGCTTGTGAATCCTCCTGATCAGGACGCCTATGATTTAAGCCTAGTATTTTCTAACAGTGAATGTTAATACTTTATAGAACTGTATAATATTGGATTGGTTATTTAATACCTATTTCTACTTTTATATTAGAAACATAAACTAGTAACGGAGATACTATGTTAATTTAGAACATATTATTAACATACATTGTGTTCCTTAAGTTCACACATGACTATGTGGGAACAAAAATGAATAAAGTCATAACATTATTTATACTAATACCATTTCAGGGGAATAAAAGTGTTGCTTTCTCTTTTTACTGTTTTATTATAAAAACAGCCAATGTTCAAAGAGAAAAGGACTATCCAAACAATATAAAAGGGTGAAAACAGAGAATAATACACTTCTGGCCTCCTAGTTACAAAACCCAGACATAACCAATTTTAACTATTAAAAATGTCCCATACATTCTACCAGAAGCTTTCTATGCTTATGAACCTGTGTACTTTTTTGCTTCAGACACAAATACAATTAGCAAATTTCTTCTTCACAACTTGTTTTTCAATTTACAATACACTTTAGCCATTTTCCCTGTAAATACTTATAAACCTCTTTTTTGATTACTGAATGAACCCAATTTATTAAACCAGACTATACTTTTTGCTACTATAAATACTGCTATAAGTAAAATTTTGACCAATATGGCATTGTAAGTTCAGCTTTGAATGCCTGTGCTTCTCCAAACACAGAAAATATTTATATATTTAACATACATATATATTACACACACACACACATGCACATGCACACACACACACATTTTAAGGCATGGTTGACTCCAGAATAAACACTTCATGGACCAGAAATGTAGCAGAAACTCCCAGCAGAGTAGTTAGGCCAAAAGCCTCTGTCTTGGTGGAATGTGGGTCTAGAAACAGGCAAAGACAACAAAGAGTTCAGTTCCTGAAGGGCAAGAGGAATACAGGTCTCCCTTGTAGGGAGAGGTGAGGAAGGCTCACTAGTGCTGGAGTGCCGGCTGAAGAGCTTCTGCTGACTGTGGTCTGGGCTGCGGACTATTTACTGGGAGATGCCCAGGAGACAGGAAGATGGACACAGCCTGGAGAGCAACACCTGGGCGAGGGCACCATCAGCTGGCTTGAGAGGATGCCCAAGATCAACACCTGGCAGGAGCCTCAGTTCGGTTCTAAGAAAAGTCTCTGATGGGACTTGAAGGTGGCAGCAATTATATCTATAGAGTTTAAGGTACAGAAACAGAGAGTGATGAAAAACTGACTTAATACGGAGGAAAGGAAGGAAGGAAATGAAGCAAAGTTAAAAAAAAAAAAAGACATAAAGTAAAAAGTACAAAATAAAAGCACATGGCATCAAAATAAATGGAGATGGACCAAACTTACTTATTGAAAGACAGATTCTGCCTATTAAGAGTAAAAAAAAAAAATTACAAAAAAGCAAGGAAGAAGTTCATTAAATGCTTTAAAGGAAAAAGAGTAAAAATAAAAGAATCCAGTTTTATGTGTTTAATCATAGACATAGTAAAACAAAAGGCTATAGAAAAGTTGAAAACAATATGAAACAGACCCTACCTGATATGTTATTTTTCCAATCTCAAATGTGTTTATTATATTTCTGCCATAGATAATTTTTAATTTTTATGAAATTAAACAGGATTTTTCAGAAGGAAAATGGCTTTATTGGTGTCATGTTTAAAAACATCTTTCCGATTCCAATTTTTTAAAATTTACATATACTTTCTTATAATAGGTTTGTGGTGCTTTATTGTTAAATCCTCAATCCACATGGAGTATAATAAACAGAATATATATATGTAAAATTTCAGAAAGTGAATACTCCATCACTTATTAAACAACCAATGATGACAGATATGAAATGCTGCCTTTATCATATTTTAAATTTTATGTATTTAGATCTATTTCTAGAGTCTTATTTTTGTTCCACTGATCTCTCTACTCCTTTAGCAAACTATTTTAATTAAAGTAGGTTTAGAATATATGTCAATATCTGACAGAGCTCCATCTCGTTTATCACCATTTTTTTCAAAATTAGCCTAGTAACTTTCAAAGGATTATTTTTCCAGATAACTTTGGCAGTTTCTCAAATCCTCCCCACCCTGCTCCTGTCAAAGACAATCACTATAATGTAATCACTAAATTACATTAACTTTCCAGATTAATTTTAGTAGCAATTTGCAACCTAGTCTAATTAGCAGTGTCCAGCAAATAGTACACTTTCATCTGCTGCACTTCAGTCCTGGAATAGGATTTTCTCTACATACATGACAGGAACGGGGTGGCAGTGGAAGGGGGTGAGGGATGGAGAGCTGTAATTCCCAGAACACACTATCTTCCATAACTCTTGCTTTTCTGCAATGCACACACCTCCTCTCCTTCACAAACCTTTACTTAAGTAGAAGAGTGTCATTGTTATCCTCCATTTATGTCTGAGAAACTTGAAGCTCTCTGTAAGGTTAAGACACTTGTCGAAGGTCATGGAGCTAGAAAGTGATGAAGCTGATTTGATCCCACTTCGTTCTAATTTCATAGCCCATCCTTACTCGCTATGCTATACTTACTGCCTTAGACTTAAAGGAACTGCAGTGAGAATTCAGGAATTACTAGGCAGGCACCATTCATAAACTAAAAGTATATACACATTTTTAAACAAGAGAACTACAATGAATGTTTTCTTCCAGCAAGAGGCAGCCTTCTCTGGAATTTGAATTGAAGCCATAAAGGTTAAGTTTGTAAATCAGGTTTTAAACCAAAAATGTACAAGGTGATCCCTGATAGATACAGGTAAAGTCACATAAAAGAACAAAAAGAACTGAAAAAAAACCATCCTGAAACCGCCCCAGGGAGTGACTGTATCTGTCAGATTCTCTTCACTCCAGCTCTCTTTGGGGGCAAAGTGCCTATCACTGCATTTCAAGGCTGTGCTTCTGCCCAGGGACTGGCCACAGAGGTGTTAAACAGAGAAGCAATTTCTATCGATCCTCAAGACTTGCAGGAGAACGTGAGGAGAATTGTGCATATTATGTTTATAAAATAATATTCCCAAATGAAACAAATGAAAATTGATTCTCAAGAAAATGCAGATAGTAAGAATGCAAATACATGTTCATCATGAAAACTTCATGACTTTTTCTCTTCCTTTTACAGTCTTTGTTTATCCATTACCAAAATTGAATTTGGGCATAGTATTTTATCAAAAAGCTTGTGCATTTTTATACAAGCCCTTTAACATCTAGTGGTTCCCCTAAAACTTTGATGTCCTGAAAAATCTAATTATTACTGGTAACTTTAAAAGATCACAGTAATTTATTTTTGTCAAATGTGACTAAAGATTAATGGATACAATCAGGAATAATTTGGTAAAAACATATCAAATGCAGAGAAAGCAAAATTTGTTGTTAAGTGAAGCATCAAATATAATAAAAGAGCAAATTCCATGAATGAACAGCAACAATGCACAATTCATTAACCAAATGCCCACGATTATTTCACACTTCAGAAGGCTACTGATATGATCAGAAATTGTAGTAAAAGGATAAATATGGGTTAACTTCAACATCTCTATACATTTTAATTACAAATGCTACCTCCAGAGGGCTACCAACTAGCATAATAAAAGAAATACAAACTAAGGTTTATCTATCCTTTTTATAAATCATAACTCCATATATATAAAATAAGACATACAGCCACTTATTTTAAAAGACAGCAATCAATATGCCAAGAGATATTATAAGTACATTGTTTTCTTAGCTGTTACTAAATATAAGTATTAAAAATCTGGTCAACATTCTGGCTCTGGAAACACTTATCTTTTCAAAATTACCATCATCACTATCATCACCCACAGTCATTTGCCAACATCCTGATTAATATCCTTTACTGCCCAGAGGAAAAATGTGCTTGTTCAGCAAACAGTAATAAACTATAAGCTCCTTGAAGGGCAAGGACACAGATATTAGTCTTTATATTTATTCTCAGAGCTGGCTCAGCTGTTGACTCAAAAACAGTATAGTTTTAAACAACAAAACAAAACAAAACAAAACAAAACAAAAATTGGGAACGACCTAAAGAATAATTAACAAGAACACCTTTGGGGTGAATTTTTCAGCCATTGAAAAGAATAAACACCATATACATGCAAAGATTGGTTAAATATACTGTCATTTGAAAGTAACACACTGCAAAATAATGACTGCAGTGGGATCTTGCTTGTGTTTTTAAAAAGATACAAATCTAGAAAATGCACAAAAGCAAGCATCAGTGAGACATTCCAAAAGGGGAGAAGGAATAAAAGCCACTTAATCAGTGTCGCCTTATTGCTGTTGTACTCAGGGTTCTGCAACCCACCCTACCTCTCTGGGTTTCCAACTCTGCTTACTTCCCCTCTCCCTACCAGTCCTAGGTTTCCACTGAAACAATTTCTTGCCTTCACAGAATCATTTCTCATTTTCTCCTTCAATCATTGACACCCAGTCAGTTCTCAATTTGGGATTCTACCCTATTGTGTATTTCCTCTGTCCCAACTCTAAGCAACACTGCGCGCAAGCGCGCGCGCACACACGCGCGCACACACGTATCCTTTTTCAACCAGAGCAAAGTAGCCCCTACTCCTATCACATTCTCTAAACTTTTTCTACATCCAAGTCCCCTACTCTTATTCATAAGGAAGACATCTCACTTCATTTTTGAGTGTTTAAGAATAGCTTTTCATAGAAAATAAACTTACAGTCCCCAAAGGGGCAAGGGTGGAGGAAGGATAAATTATGAGTTTGAGATTAGCATATATAAACTACTATATATATAAAATAGGTAAACAACAACAAAGTCCTACTGTATATCACAGGAACCATATTCAATATCTTGTAATAAACTATAACGGAAAAGATCTGAAAAAGAATATATATGTGTATAGACTATATAATATACACATACATATAACTGAATCACTTTGCTGTACACCAGAAACTAACACATTATAAATCAAGTATACTTCAGTTAAAAAAACCTGGTTCTTCACAGTCACATAAACTTGTATCTTAGAATCTTTACATTTTGTTTCTGTCTCTGAGAAACTTCTCTTACTATCCTGCCGAAGCTAAGATACACCTTTGATAGCCTATGCCTTGTATTTTCCCAAGATCTTGTTCCACATGTGGCCTTTACTATTTACATATTAAAGTTCTCCTCTGAGTCTACAGATATTCAGATTGCTCCTATCTTAAAAAAGAAAGAAAAAAACCATTCTTGCACACATTGCCTCCCTTCCTCACTCCTACTACACTAGCAAGTTCCGTCCTTCCGTCCTTTCTCCTTTATTTGTCTCTAGATCTCTTAAAAGTTCATACCCATGCCTGCCTCTTCCCTACTGCCTAACCCTTCCTCATCACTAACACTCTTGGGTGTCCCAAAGTGGTCTCTTCAGGGAAGTCCAAAGGCCTTCCCCTGGCATTCCAGGCCCAGGCCTGCCTTTCCGCTCTGCTCTCGTCTTCCCTGCACAGCCTGAACCACGGGCTGTTTCTCACACACGCTGCCTTCACGCTGTTCCTCCTGCATGTTCCCTCAGATTGGCACACTTTCAACAAGCAGTGTTTGCCTCTTAAAATTCACCTATGCTGAACAGCAGCTTGCTTTCTCCAGACCATTCTACGTAGAGGCGACAATGCCCCCAAACCTTCTGAAAGGCACATATTCCCTGTAAGGTAACTCAGTCCAAACAAGCAAGCACTGCAGCACTGGGAGCACCTAAGGGTGCTGCCTGGATCAACCATCCTTGTACCTCACGTAGTGCCTTGAATACTGCCATGCATAAAACAGGCACTCAGAGGATATTTGTTGAAATGAAATAAAAAGAATTGCTATATACTTCAGTACGTAGCATGAACATAACTGGAGACACCAAGAAATATGTTTTTCTGAATCCTACTGGAGAAATGATCTTGGACACAGAAAACTGTCATCTGGTAAATTCTAACCCTTGGGGTAGTCCCAGGACAACTGAGGCCGTCCCAAACAAGACCTCCCATTAGAATTGGACTATATCCTCTTTTTCCATCTCTTTCCCAGGCCTCTAGGTGAGAAAGTGGAATTCAAATACCTTGAGGGAACGTCATCTATTCTCTCCACCTGCTATAGTACGTCCAAGATAATCCAGCTCAAATTATAAACCATGGAAGGAGAGAGAAGTACATAAAAATTCTCTACAAGTTTACTAGGCAACAGAACAGATTCCAGTACTTATACTGTGAATTTACCATCTTTGGAAGTGACAAAAAAGACCAAGGCTATGAAGTCTACACAGATCAAAATTTAAGTGGGGGTCCTATGCAATCATAGTAAATCTAGGGTGCTTTTTTATTGTGTGTGCCTAATCTCACAAAATTTATTTCATTTCTGTAGACTAAGTTTTACCAGATGTGTAAGGTAACTAAGTCTAGGGCAGGTGTAGTAGTAACTTAATCTGAGAAAAATTATTCCATGTGATAAATTATTACCATTGAGTATGAAACTGCAATGAATATTGAACCTTACATAGTAACTAAAATAATCCAGAGTCAAAATTCCTTGCAGCAGTACCCAGCTCACCTCGACATATCTAAGAACCACAAAGGATAATTTCTCTAGGAAAATTGGTTCTAAAAGTCTTTTGCCTTTATGTTAATAATGGCAGCTATAATATTATCTATAATTTACTGAGTTTCTACTTCATGTGACAAGCACTGTTTTGAATCCTCTTCATGACCACACATTTAATCCTCACAACAGTCATTAACAGAAAGTATTTTTCCCTTATTTGAAACATGAGGAAGAAGGGAGGGCATAGCTCAGTGGTAGAGCACATGCTTAGCATGCAAGAGGTCCTGGGTTCAATCCCCAGTACCTCCATTAAAAAAAAGAAATTAATAAATAAACCTAATTACCTCCCCTCCAAAAATCAAAAATTAAAAAAAATTTTAAAAAGAGGAAAAAAATAAAGATGAGGAACCTTAGAGAAATTAAGTAATCTGCTCGAGTGTGTGTGTGTGTGTGTGTGTGTGTGTGTGTGTGTGTGTGTGTGTATACAGGTACATGTATACATCTGATAAAGCAGCTGAGCCAGGATATGTACCCAGATTTTGATTCCTAACTCCACACTAATAACCACAGGCAAAAGAAACAAATCAATAAAGATAGCATATGTAAATGTAAGAGCACTGGTGTTCCATACTAAAATATTTTTCTTTATATGTCCTGTTTCCATTTCGAAAGAACTTGTCAGCATGTTTTCCCTAAAGCTTTCTAATAGAGTGACACAACTATAGATTAGTCTTTTCCAGTATGTAGTCACATAAACTGGAGTCTCCCAAACTGTATTCCATACTTCATTGGAAGAGATGATTTTAAGAGATACAGAAACAAAAAGAATTATTTTAAGAGATTAATTCATTTTAATAAATCTTTCTACCCTTCACTGACATAAATGTGATTTTAAGTGCTACATAAACATTTTTATTTCATATAAATGCACTTTACTATGTATTAGAAAAAAATTAACCAGAACACCAAATCAATGAATTCAAGGAATATAAATTGTCCTTTTAAATAAACTCATTTCAGTGTGAAAACCAAGTTATATTTAATTTTAAAATTCCACAAGTACCTATATTTTTAAAATAAGAAGGTGCTCCAGAGGATGGAAAATTAAGAAATGCAACAGAAATGTGACTTTAGCAGCAGAGAATGCACATTGTGTGTTTATATCAGGCAGGACAGATGAAACCTTTATCTGTGTTCCATCTACCACACCAGGACTAACCTCTGGTGACCGCGTCTAGGGCACAGCCACTTCCTGTTGCTCCTCCTCCAATGACAAGGATGTCGAATTCAGATGTGTTTTTCAAAGTCAGTATCTGAGCTTCTCTGGAAGGAGGCTCCCTGTTAACAGGTTCTGACACGTAATCTGCTGCTTCAACAAAGGCCAGGTTCACCTGAGGTAAGAGGAGACCATTTTCAGTTGTTTGTCTGGCATACCAATGTAATCAGTTTTACAATATACCTAAAGAAGAGATTTGTAACAGAGATAAGGAATACCAAAGCTAGACCATAGTCCATAGTCCACTTGGAGTTATAGAATCAAGTGCCTAGAAGGAAAAAAAAAAAGTCCTTAAAATTTTGTGGGTTTTTTTTTTTTTCATGAATCATAACTATTTATCCATGGAACACCTGGTTTCAGATTCAATATCTCAACTGCTTGTTCTGGTTTCACATACAGCCAAGTTCAATTGCTTCCCACACTGTACAGCAATTCCCAAATATCTTGTTTAAGACAATTTATAGGAGAACATAAGGAAATGTTTTAGTAGCAGTCATTTATTCAGATAACAACTAGAAGTGTGGAAAGGAGGAGGAAAAAGCACTCTACGCCTTTCTGCAATTTCTTAAAAGTGTATGTTTTCATTTCTTAATTCCCCTGACAAAAGTATATTCTAGAGTTTGGGGATCTATAAGGTTAATCAGTACAACATTTTTGATCCATCTCCTACAGTAATGGAAATAAAAGAAGAAATAAGCAAATGAAACCTAACTAAACTTAAAAGCTTTTGCACAGCAGAAGAAACCATAAACAAAACAGAGACAACTTACAGAATGGGAGAAAATATCTGCAAACAATGCACCCGACGAGGGATTAATTTCCAAATATACAAACAGCTCATACAGCTTAGTGTCAAAAAACCCCAAATAACCCAATCAAAAAATGGGCAGAAGACCTAAATAGACATTTCTCCAAAGAAGACATACAGATGGTCAACAGGCCCAAGAAAAAATGCTCAAAAACACTTATTAGGGAAATGTAAATCAAAACTACAATGAGGTATCACTTCACACTGGTCAAAATGGCTATCATTAAAAAGTCTACAAATAAATGCTGAAGAGGCTGTGGAGAAAAAGGAACCCTCCCACATTGTTGGTGGGAATGTAAATTGGTGTAGCCACTATGGAGAACACAATAGAGGTTTCTTAAAAATCTAAAAGTAGACATACCATATGATCCAGCAATCCCACTCCTGGGCATATATCCAGAAAAAAACTCTAATTCAAAAAGACATGCACCTCAGTGTTCACAGCAGCAGTATTTACAATATTGAAACATGGAAGTAACCTAAATATTGATCTCTGTGTGTGGGTGTGTGCGTGTGTGCATATACCACATATATACAATGGAATATTACTCAGCCATAAAAAAGAATGAAATAATGCCATTTGCGGCAACATAGATAGAACTAGACATTATTACATTATGTGAACTAAATTAGAGAAAGACAAATATCATATGATATCACTTATATGTGGAATCTGAAAAAAAAATGATACAAATGAACTTATTTACAAACCAGAACAGACTCAAAGACATAGAAAAAAAATTATAATTACCAAAAGGGAAAGGGTTGGTGGTGAGGGATAAATTAGGAGTTTGGGATTAATACATATACACTACTATATATAAAATAGATAAATGAGGACCTACTGTATAGCACAGGAAACTATATTCAATATTCAATATCTTGTAATAACCTATACTGGAAAAGAATCTGAAAAAGAATCCATATATACATTTATATGTATAACTGAATCACTTTGCTATACACCTGAAATTAATACAACATCGTAAATCAACTGTACTTCAATAACAAAAGACAAAAAGAATGTTCAACAGAAGTTATTATTCAGTTTAATAATCAACGATGGCCAATGGGAATAATATTATGTAAAGATTTTAGTCAGAGGCTTCCTTATTAAGTGTTTTAACATAAAATGATAGATTTTACATATTTAATATCCACTATTTTCAATTTGTGAAAGCTTTAACAATAATACACTTACAGCTAGCCCTAGTCTCCCTAAAGGAAAATGACCTTCCCTATTTCTAGTTCTTTTATGAGAATCTAACTTATCATCCTAAGTTAAAAATGATGCTAGTCTTAAAAAAAAAAAAAGTACTTGCCAGAAGTCAGAGCTAAAAGCCTTGAAAATGGCCTAAGTATTTATTTTTTCTCCAAAATGCTAATACTAGGTATGTTCAGCCTATTGAACAGCACTGGCCACCACTGCTTTAGTAGTTATCCATGACCTGTGACCTCTGTTTCCTTTTCTCTGAATCACAGCATCAGCACAACCCGTTAGGGCAGCGTTCTTCCCACTCTCTGCAGGGGCCACCAACAAAGCTCTGAACCACAAGGCCAAGACTGTTCCAGGAAAGGGGATCTTAGCCCTGGCCCAGAGGTTGTTCTGATAAGTGAATTTGTATTGACTTAAATAAAATAGGCCAAATTGCTCCTTACAATTGTATTTAATTATTATCAGGTCAATTGGATTTCTATAAAAATAAATCTAGGAGCCACAGAGTACACTGAAGGAAGCTGGATTAGAATTGGAGGGTCCTGGCTTAGGTCTCAGCACTTGCGTTTACCAGTAATGTGACTTTTGATTCATCATCTCTCTGGGCCTTGGTTTCTTCATTTGCAGCACAGGATTAAACCCCTGTGATGTCTCTGTCTCTACACCTCCAAGTTACCTGCAGTCTGAATGGAATACGAAAGTTGTTGGCAAACTGTTAAGTACCACCTAAGAGCTGTTATTACTACTAAATCCTTTGGTTCCTGAATAGCACATAAAAGGGAACTTTCAAAACATATTTTACTAAGTTTCACAAAAACAAAAGGTTATAATAAGGTACCGTAATCTTTTAGGCTATTAATTCAGATGCCAAGACACAAAAAAATCTTATTCTTCCTTATATAATTCCTCCTAATTGCCTGCTAAGAACCATCTCCCCAAGTTCACATTTACATGCATTTAAAGTAACAAGCTAAATAAATGTGACTGGCTAAGGGCTGTGAAGAAGATAACACCTTTCAGTCAGGGTCTTTGTCTTCTATCATCTAAGAAGAATAAACACACACACACACACACACACACACACACAGAGCAAATACATATGAGAACAAATGCCAGAATAGAGGAAAAAAAGCACCAGGCTATGACCATTCAGATTAGAGAGGGAGAGTCTTTCCTTTGAGGGTTTCAACTGGGCCATGACAGATGGGCAAGGCTTGGACAGGAGACTGACAAGTGACTAAACTGCCAGAGCATTTTCACACATCCAAAGAATTGTGCTGACATTTGCTGCTTGGTAAGTTGTCTAGAAATAGTTGGAAAATAACTGTAAGGACTGTACTACAACAGAGTCCCTTAGAACCTGATAATACGAAAAGCCCCCTTTCTACTGTGCTGACAGGGCATAACGATGAATATTAAACTCAGCTGGATCTCTTCTTCAGCAAGTCCGCTAGATCTGGTGGGCATTTCTCGTGCCTTGTGTGTATCTCTCTACTGACCACGCTGCTTCTCCTGTCTGCATCCGCTGCCTCAACCTTCTCACTGGTCCGCTCCAACCTGTCTCATCTGAACAAACACTAAAAAATGTCCTTACATATGTTTCTAACAATCAGCCTAAAAATTCTTGAAAGAACTGTACACCCTTGCTTTTTTTTTACTGCCTCCCTTCCTATTCACTCCTCAACTCACTTTAATATGATTTTCTCATACACAGCAACATTAGCACCACCACCCCTGACCAGTGTCCACTATGCTGATACATCCAATCAGCACATTTCATCCCTCATTTTAGTCATCAACTCAGCACACAAGTGACTTTTCATTCACCTCAGCATCTGGAGGACGACTGTCTGAAATGCTCTCTCTCCAACCTCCTGAACCCACTCTCTACTAGTTTCCCTTGGGTATCTGTCTACTGCCCATCATTAAACACTGAGGGTCTCCTTGGGTCTGTCCCATTCACTTTCCTCAGATCACTAAAAAGCCTCCCTAGGGAGTCTCATCTACCTCCATGTCATCAGCTATCTTTACACCGCACTGACTTTCAATTGTGTTCCCCTTCTCCAGAACCCTGGTATCAAACTACCTACTTGGCACCTCCGTTTGGATGCCTCACATCTCTGTCAGACTGTACTGATGACTTTATCTCCCTGAATCTTTTTCCCTGTCAGTTTTCCTTAGCTCAGTAAAGGCACTACTATATATCTAATCACTTGTGCCACTCTCTTAAGTCCCACATCTGATTGGTCACTGAGTTCTATAAACTCCACCTCCTAAAAAATTCTCACATCTAAGTCATGTCATCTTCACTGCCCCCTTTCAAGTCAAGGTGTCTTCCCTTTCCCCTAACTAAAATGATATCCTCCTACAGGTCTTCACACACTTACCTTTCCTTCTTTCAAGTCATTCTCCAGACTGCAGCTGGGGTAAACATTTCAAACCCCAAATAATGTCATTTCCATGTGTAAAACCCTTCAAGAGCTTTCAACTTAATATAGGTTGAAGGTAAACATCTTTATTCTGATTTCTGAGATTCTTCATAGTTTTTCAGAGTAGCTTAAATTTAACAAAGAAAAAAAGGACAATACCAAGTGCTGGGAATGATACCACACAATTGGAACTCTCTTACATTGCTGATGGAAATGCAAAATAACACAACTATTCTGGAAAACAATTTGAGTTTCTAATAAAGGTAAACATACATTTACCATACAACCCTTCCTTAGGTTAGTTTACTCAAGAGAAATCAAAGCCTGTGTTCACACAAAAACCTGTAAGCAAATGTTTACAGTGGCTTTATTTATAACTGCCAAAAACTAGTTAAAAATTCAAACATCCTTCAACTGGTGAATGACTAAACTAACTCTGGTGCATCTATGCACTGGAATAATAATTGGCAATAAAGAGAACAAACTACTGATAGTCACAACAAAATGAATGGATCTGAAAAGCATTATGCTAAGTCACAGGTTGACAAATTATGATTTTCCACCCAAATCTGGCTGCTACCTGTTTTAATAAACAGAGTTTTATTGGAACACGGCCACACTCAATCATTCATGCACAGAGCATGACTGCAATAGTAGAGTCGGGTAGTTGCAACAGAGAAGATACAGCCTGCAAGCCTCTGACTTGTACTACCCAGCCCTTGCCAATCCCTGTGCCAAGTGAAAGAAGCGAGACTCAGAAGTCTACACAGGGCGTGATTCCATTTACATGACGTGCCATAAAAGCAAAAGTACAGGGTCAGAAAACAGATCAGTGACAGTCAAGAGTTTGGGGATGGGGAGGGGAGGGGAGGATTGACTATAGGAAGTATCAGAGCTTTTGAGGACGATAGAAATGTTCTGTATCTTGACTGTGGTGGTGGTTACATGACTGTCTGCACTTGTTAAAACTCACAGAACTGTATATTATAAAGGGTGAATTTTGCTGCATGTAAATTACACCCCAAATTATACCTCAATAAACTTGACTTTACAAACAATAAGTAAATTATGTACACAGCAATTATTTGCCAGGCATTACTATGAAGGTTTTACTTTTTTCACTCATTTAATCCTCACAATAACTTGAGCTAGGAACTATCATGATCTCCATTTTACAGAAGAGGTAACGGAGACACATGAGTGAAGTATCTGGTGCATGACTGTGCGGCTGGTGCACGGCGGAGCTGGGAACTGAACCTACACAGCCTGGCGACAGACGAAGTTTTGCACTGCTGCACCATACTGATTCTACGTATGATTTGAGAAAAAACAAAGAAACAGACTAAATACTTATCACAGGATGAGATATCACCAGTTGCCAAACGCAGAAAGTTTTTGTTTGTTTGGTATGGTTCTGTTGTGGAGGTTCTGTTGAACAGTTCTTCCAAAAAACTTTTTTAAAATATACGGCACGATTGAGGATAATTTATTTAATTTCTGACACTACATTTAAAGTAACATTTTATTTTTGTTTATTTTTTTCATAAAAGCTGGAAAGTGTTGCAACTGAGAAGCTAAGCACCAAGTTTATTTTAGAGGCAGTAAACACAGCCTAAAGCCCTCCTTATAATTATGAAAAGAGATAGACTCATTTGGGCTTCATATGGCTTTGAGTCGCAAAAACACATCTGCACTCTACCTTCCCTAGAATATGTTGATTGAGGGGAAACAAAGAAAAGCAGCAGGAATAACATGGTAGTGGTAAGTAACAGCACGCTGAAAAGAGGCCTTAGTGCTCCTAATCTTCCCAGACCCGCCCTTTCCTCACCCTCCTTCTCCCTAAGGCAGTTTGACTGAACAGGGATCTGGGAGACAGGCTCCTCTAGAGGACTGATCCAGAGATTCTGGGAGAAGCTTTGGAAAGGCACGTGCCCTACGTCACCTGAGAAGACACCTGACCCACCACCGCAATTCCTCATTCAATCAATTTGTAGTGGAGGCCCCTCAAGGATTCTACAGACTGGAGGACAAAATAAAAACATAAAAAGGAAATTAAAATATTGTTTTACAGGTAGATTTCAGATAGAGAAGAAGCTGAAAGAGCCATGGGAGGCATCCCTGGGTCCAGACCTGAGAAGGTTTCCTGGAAATCAAAGCTAAATCAGGTCAAGAAAGGCATTAGCTGGGTGACAACACCAGGAAAGGAAGTAGGAACAGCATGTACTAAAAACAGAAGTCATCGTAGGGAACTGGTCAGCACATTACTTTCTTTAAAACATGAGTTACACATCCAATATTTTAAAATTGTTCTCTGTATCTGTGAGTCTGTTTTGTTACATTTGCTCATTTGTTTTTTTAGATTTCAAATGTAAGTGAAAATACACAGTATTTGTCCTTCTCTGTTTGACTCATGTCACTTAGCATAGTACCCTCCAGGTCTATCCATGTTGTCGCAAATGGCAAGATTTCACTCTTCTTTTATGGTTAGTATTTCATTGCATACATATACCACATCTTTATCTATTCATATGTCCATGGACACTTAGATTGCTTCCATGTCTTGGGTATTGTAAATAATGTGGCAGTGAACATCAGGGTGCATGTATCTTTTTGAATTAGTGTTTTCATTTTCTTCCAATAAATAACCAGGTTGCCACAGGGGAGGGGGGAGGCAGTGGGAGAAACAGTGAAGGGAATTAAGAGGTACAAACTACCAGTTATAAAATAAATAGGTCACAGGGATGTAATGTACACCACAGGGAATGCAGTCATTAATACCATAATAACTTTGTACAGCACGTAATCTATAAACATATCAAATCGCTGTGTTGTACGCCTGAAACGAATGTAATACTGCAAGTCAACTATACTTCAATTAAAGAAAAATAATATAAATAAATGAATAAATCACAGAAATTGCTATATTTCACATGAAAATCAGGATTACTATCTGAGATCAACTTGCTGAAACTGAACAGCAGCTGCTGCCCATAGGCAGGGCTTGTGCATCCTCGTTGGCCCAGGATCCCACTCACTGGCTTCACACTTGGATCGTTTCAGTCTGGCCCCATAAGCATACAGGTTTGCCAACCCTGGTCTAAAGACAGGACAAGCCCAGCACAACCAGATTCAGGATCTATTACCTAATTCAGCCACTGAAGTCAGAAGAAAGGAGAGCCCAAGACACAAAGCAAACCACTTTGTTGTGTCTAGCACAAGTCCAAGTGCAGCCTCCAAACAAAAAATTCTTGTCTTGGTAGAATTAGGAGACTGTCTAACATTTAATATTACTTTGATGTTGTTACTCCTGATTATATTTAATTCTGTGGGGAAGTAGGTCTTTTTTTTTAACTTGTAAGTATATTTTCCTCTACATTTTAAAAAGAAAATTCCTCTAGCATTCTGATAGTGAACATACGGCTTCTCTCAAGAGATTAGCTCCTAGAACACCTACATAGAACTGAAGCCAAGTTCATAATCTTTGAGACTTTACATTCCAGAGAACAGAACAAGATTCAGAATGTGATCAGTTTTACTACGTCTGTACACCATTAGACTTGCAAATTAGAAAAAAAATTCCTAGACATTTGCAACTTCGGGTGAGATCGAAAACAAGATCTAATAATTAGTGTCTATTTCTGAAAGATGTGCATATTTAAAGACCACAGGCAATTAAAAACCAGGTTGTCCTGTAATCATGTAGAGTAATAATTGGAGTATAAAACAAGGTTTCATGCAAATCACTTCTTACTGCAACTATCACACTCTCTCTCTCTCACATGTTGTGTGATTCAATCAGATATTGACAATGGAACCATTAGATTTAAGGGAAATTGCTTCATGTTATGTTGTCACTGAAAAATACTATATTTGTATATTCCTGGAAGGAAATGCAACAAGGATCTCCTTACAATGAATCTTAAGATGATTTACTGACCTTTCACCTCCTGGATCACTTTGTGATTCTGAACAGTGTATGTACAGGACAGTAAACAACGTTTCTCAAAGTAAACATGCTGGATGAGGGACTCATGATTATTCCGTACGAAAACAGTTGCTAATGGATGGACTGTCATCTCCACTGGGGAGCAGATAAGAGAAAACAGGACAAGTCCATCCTTCTAGGGCAGCTGAGAAAAGAGTTCTAGTTTATCTCGAAGGTGCTTTCCAGCTTTGAAGTGGCTATGATTTCTTTGAGTAATCACAGAGAAGCTCTTCTAATAGCAATCGCAATATAGCTAAATCATTAAGTTATAAAACTTTTTTATAACTGAAAAATAAGGAAAACCCTTTGGCTCTGTCTGAATCTACTTCAAATAAAACCACATCACTACAGGATCTGAGGTTTGAGGGATATGTTTGACCAACTTTCAAATAAATATTTTAGAGACATAGACTATGTGTTTGGAGGTGTCTAAGTTTGATATTGTTCTTTAGTTCCACTCTGTGTGCTGAAAATGAAAGGATCTGGGAAGGGAGCCTGAGAGCAGGGAGGGCAGCGAGGGAAGAAGAGCTGCCCACACACTAAGAAGTCAGGTTCCTCGGGTCTCACACTGACCACGGAAGGGAGGCATCCTTTGACTAGTGAGGAATCTGAGTTTTGTTATTCCTCAGGCAAGTAACTAAGAGAATCAAAATCTGATCTGATCACACCCAGGTGTGACTCCAAATCACATGTCTGCTAGGTCATCTTCCCCTATCCGTGTGCGTTACCTAGGGCCCTAGATCTGCCAGCCTCGCTGGCACCAGCAATGCAGGGAGCTGCTGGCGGCAGCCAGTGTAATGCAGAGTCTCAGAACCTGTCTCGCGCATGGCCAGCCACTCTGGGCAGTGACACGCACAGTTCCATGAAACAGCACTTTTCCTTAAAAACCTCCCTAACGCACACACTTGGAAGTGGATACAGAAATGAACCGGGGCTCCCTCTTCCCCCATCCCTGTCAGGTGAATAAAATGCTGACCCAATGAGCCAAAGAACCATTTCTAAGCTTTACAATCCAGATGGCCTCTAGCTACATTTTAATTTTATGTCCAAAATAGTTTTGGATCAAATTTGTGATGCACACTTTCCTTTTCTCTGTGAATTATTTCATCAAATATGCACATATTTATAATTTTTCTAGTTTATACACACAAGCATATAATTGGATCTCAGAACTTCTTTGTTGAAAAATCACAAATTTCGAAATAAAGCAAGCAGGTAAAACTAACATCACTCAACAACTTGATTTCTTAATTTCAAATCTCTTAATTTGCAAAACTCTACCAATGGGAGGCCTACCTAGCATCGACAAAATTTAACTGTTAAGCTGGAAGATGGGGAGAGGGAAGCTAACAAACTTTTCCCAAAGCATTTATGGAAAGTTTCCTCAGGCCCACAATATCCCTAAAAAGTTTCTTAAAGAGGCCTTGAAATGGATAAATAGTTGAAAGTGAAATGCAAAGTCAAATTGAAATGAATGTCAACGTTGCTCAGTTAGCAACAGCCTAGAAGCTCACCAGCTGTCAACGCTAATCATAGCTCAGTTGTTGACTCACTGTGTGACCTATCGCAGTACAGTTAACCTCGTGGATTTTGTATGCCAGCAATAAAATAGCATCACAAACTCCTCGAAGGCCTGATATGAGTTATAACTCAAAGATATTGCCATGGCCCCACTTTGGGAGCTAAGTGTTAAATAAAAACCAAAATTATAAGAAAGATGATAGGATGCACTTCAAAGAACATTTCCAGCTCTGTCTGCACCATTTTAGTCCTTTAATGAAACATGCCTCTGAGAAACGGTTAACTATATAAAGTTAGTTAAGAATAGTTTCAACTAGACTTATCAAAAATAGTGTATTCAGAGTCCTCATCAGGCTTTAGATATCAGACACAGCCCCAATGTATTTAGTTGTGTTTCTAAGAGAAAAAGAGTTCTTCCAGGAATCTATACACAGGGTTCTAAACGAGAGAAGAAAATGAATCTTTGGCATAAACTCTTAACAAAACTCTCATCCCCCACCCCAAAAAAACCCAGCTCATTTGTCAACTGATTAGGAACTAAAGTCAGGACACAGATGTAATGGCTGGATGCATAACAAAAGCTTTTCTCTGCTTCCAGAGACCACCACTGGATTACATTTCCCACTCTCCCTTACAGTTGGCTTATAATGAGCTGGCGGGTCAACAGACCCTATAAATGTGGCAGAGCCACTAGAATAAAGGGACATAGGTCCCTGAATGACTGCAAGAAACAATCCTCCACCTACCCACATTGAACTGCAACATGAGCAAGAAAGAAACCTTCATTGTGATAAGCCACCGAGCTTTGGGAGCAGCTTATCATACCAGTTAGTTTACCCCAGTTAACAAACAAATAGGGGATACATTTAGCATTATAATTCAAATTTCTCTACTTTGTATACCATCCATATGTGGTTCAGACTCTCCATCTGATGGGACAGGCTCCACCATTTATAGAAAAATAAGTCCACAGAGATAAAGCTCCAAAAGAAGAGACAAATGCAAGCCCCACCAAACCACAGTGCAGAGACACTGCTACCTCCATGTTTGACATACTGCAGATGCTGATGGCTCGTTAAGCAGGTGGGTGAACAGAGAAGCCTACTATCCAACCACTAGCCTTCCTCCTAAATATGCATTCTTCACATGGTATCTAACACTATAGTTCCCACCGAAACACTGAAATCAACAAAAATGAAGACTGTTTAAGAACAGCTGCTGTAACAGTACTTCGAAAGATTTTTTTTAAGAGAAAGGCTGTTCATGAACCTATGAAAAATGCCTCTGGAGAGGGAAGGTTATTTACTCAGAGAGAACAAACAAGTCTGGTAGCCAGAATTGACTCATGAAGTTAAAAGCAATCTGGTAAGCATAAAGCAAATGTGTCACGTGATAATTTCAGCGACATCAGTGTTCAGGAAGATTTATACTGATTTCAAATCCACAGATACTCTTTAGTTAAGAACTGAGGTTAAATTCTTAAAGATGTTAAGCATGTTCAAAAAAATAAATAGTTATAGTCAATCAAAGATACTATTGAAAAGTGATACTTACGTAGAATTTTAACATTTGAAATTTTCTCAATTGACATCATGTTCTAGATGCTATGCTTACAACTTTAAGTATAATTTTTTAAAAAATGAATGCTTTCAGTTTTACAACAAAACTGAGAGAAAGTTCCAAAGATTTCCCATATACCTTTTGCCCCTACATATGCATAGCCTCCCCCATAACCAACATCACTCACCAGAATGGCACATTTTCATGAAAGATGAACCTACACTGATACATCATAATCACACAAAGTCAGCAGTTTACTTAAGTGTTCACTCTTGGCATTGTACATTCTATGGTTTGGGAGAAATGCCTAATGACATGTATCCATCATTTTAGTATCACACAGAATATTTTCACTGTCCTAAACATGCTCTGTGCTCCTCCTTCATCTTCCTGCACACACCCTTGGCAAGCACTGATCTTTTTACTGTCTTCATAGTTTTGCCTTTTCTGGAGTGTCATATGGTTGGATTCATACAGTATGCAGCCTTTTCAGATCGGCTTCTTTCACTGAGTAATATGCATTTTAGATTTCTCCATGTCTTTCCATGGCTTGATGGCTCATTTCTTTTTAGTGCTGAATAATGTTCCATTGTCTGGATGGACCATAGTTTACTCATCCATTTACCTACTGAAGGCCACCTTGATTGCTTCCAAGTTTTGGCATTTATGAACAAAGCTGCTATAAATATCTGTGTGCAGATTTTTGTGTGGATATAAGTTTTCAACTCCTTTGGGTAAATATCAATGAGAGTGACTGCTGGATCACATGGCAAGTATATGTTTAGTTTTGTAAGAAACCACCAAACTGCCTTCCAAAGTCGCTATTACCATTTTGCATTCCCACCAACAATGAATGAGAGTTCCTGTTGATCCACATCCTCTCGTGATTTTGGCTGGTTGTGCTTACAGTTTTGATTTCTCTTTGATGGATATTTATCTTTACTTCAAGTTTCTCTAACCTCTACCAGTTTCTCTGGCCAGCAGTTAATATAAGCAGCATTATACCAATTAAAAGTTCAGTTATTGAAAGAAATCTGGAGTCATATCTTTCTTACTATGCCCAAGAAAGTTGTATCTATTTCACATTTTCCTATCCTATATCAGGGGAAGGGAAGAAGTACCACAGATACTAAAGACCTGCTATGTGTACTGTGATAATTGGCTTGTATATTCTGACTTAGTGCTTGGCAGGGGCAAAATGCCTGGGAGTAAAGTGACATTATCTTTAACCTTATGATAAAACTAGACTTCTGGAAACTTTCATAACCTGTGCACAATGACAAGCTTACCAAAACTCAGCCACACTTGTATAGCAGACACATTCAGGGACCTAAATATCTTTTCATTTGGGGGTCCATTAAAATAAACCCCAAAGTAGACCTTACTTTGACTAGATATAATCATTCTATTTTTTGCTGTCTCATCAATCTTATCTTTTGAATTTTAAGTCATTGATACTACCAATCAAAAGACCCTGGTTTATTAGAATAGCTTACAAATAATGTGTTGAGAGGGAGAGACTGAAATTAAACCAATGTCCTCAAAATTCATGTAGATTTTAACTACTCATGCATCCCTCTGCCTCTCATTCACTCATTAGCGTAAGTACTTTTCCTCCTCAGTTTTGATGACGCTAAAAAAGGAAGTACACGTTTACGCAAAATTCAACTCACCTAACACATTACCACTATCATTTTTCATGTTCCCTTAATTACCATACTTAATAAAGTGAACTACAGTATTTAGTAAGCCACACAAAGTATAGTGAATTGCTGTCTCTTACAAAGTGAGAGGTTGCTTTGCAAAGCGTGAAGATCCCATCATTGACTTTGAGGAAAAATAAGTTTAATTGCATTCCCCTTCAAGCTAAATTCTGATTTACCTCCAAAAATAAAATAAAATTCTGATTTACTCTCAAAAAGTCAGCTTTTTTAATTGTTTCACTATAGAGTTACAACAAATAGCATTATACTCTATGCTCATTAATTTATCAAAAACACTATATTCACATAACGTTTTAGGAACATATCACCACATAAATCAGGTCTGCCATAACTTATATAAGTTTAAATCGAAAAAGAAACAAAACAGTGGGAACTTCAAGGAATGTATTACTTACAACAGAAAGAAAGTTTAAGCCAATAATTGGGGTTGTCTACCTTGTCACTGGCTCACCTTCTGATCAGGCAGCAAGGAGAAGAGAAAATATAGGGGTGTTTGTGTGACTGGCTTTTAGCCATTCTCCTAGAAGCTCAGATGAAGGACATGACATCTGCCACTAAACCTCCAAGTCTTAAAAAAGCATCCCTGAGTGCAAGGGTCTCCAGTGATGAGAGCAACTTTCTTGCTAACAACAACCATACTGTATATTCATATCACCTGGGAGTAGCTAAACTTTTTTGCAAGTTTATTATGTTCCAGGAACTCTTCCAGGCTCCTCAAAGATCCTGTGAGGGAAGGATCACTGTTCTTTCCATCTTACAGACGGGGTAAAAAAATTGAGGCCCAGAGAACCGAAGAAAATGAATTGCCCATGATCACTCAGCTCTTCAGCAGCAGAGCGAGGGGTGGGCTGCAGGCAGCCTGCAAAGACGCTCCAAAGAGCCTGCTCCTGTCCCTTCTGTTACTCTGCTCAAGAACAGAACATCAGTGAGAATCTTTCATTTCCTTAATTCTAATAATATCACTCCTCACACTGAAAAGAGACTCCTTGCCTGTGCACAGGGCAGAAAAAAAGCATCCGGGCTCTGAGAAAGCTCTCCGTGGCTCTCAGGCTGCCCCTCAGTGCGGCTGGCGGGGCCCACACCCCCGAGTGGGGGAGGCAGGAACCAAGCTGGCGTGTGTGTCTGAGACGGCCGCCCGCAGACCTAAAGAGACCTTTGTTCCATCAACCACACCACTGGGGTTAAAAAGAAGCCCACATTGTCACACCAGTTTTCAGTGAGGACCTAGAAGGTGTGAAATAAATGTGGAGTTTAAACATTTTTTAAAGTTTCCCCAAAATGCCCTCTGTCTCTACTTAAAAGACAAAAGCCTGAGGCGGCCCTCAGTTAACACTTTGCGCTCCCACCCTATTTTGGCCCCGGTTCTCCCCACCCCACCCTGAAGAACCGCCCTGCAACCCTGACTGTACCGCTCTCCTCCCTAAGGTTACTGCCTCTGAACCGCCCCAGAGACTCTCTCCTATGCCTGTTTCTTACTTTTTTTCTTTCTTTCTTTCTTTCTTTCTTTCTTTCTTTTTTTTTTTTTTTTTGGAAGTACTGGGGGTCGAACCCAGGACCTCCTGTGTGCCAAGCATGCACTCTAGCACTGAGCTATACCCACTACCCCCCATCTTAATTTAAACTCCATTCTCCCACCAGTTTGGAATTCGAAAAGGAAGCTGTCCCACGAAGTGACTTTCCTTTCACTGGATATGAAGGAACCCTGGAAGAGCATACTGTTTTGAGAAGATCAGATGTCTTCTAGGTCCCTTCCAATTAACAGTTTATTATTACACAGACTGATGCTAAGCAGTGAATGACAAATACCTTGCTCTCAAAAATCTGCACCCCTCTGCAGAGGTGTCTGCTGGCTACGTCCCTGGTGGGATTTGAGGTAGTGCTGGGATGTTTACATCCCGCTACTCAGCCTCCTGTTCCTTGGCACATGGCTGGTCTGGGGAGAGGAAAAATCAGGAAGCCTTTGTGAAACTCAGCCACCTGTGAGTGGGTGAGGAAGTAAACGCAGGGGGAAAATGAAACGAACAGGAAGCCTCTCCAAGGCCACTCAAAAAACCCCTACATTCACAACTGGAGGG
The DNA here is from genome assembly GCF_048773025.1 of Camelus bactrianus. Lineage (NCBI taxonomy): Eukaryota > Metazoa > Chordata > Mammalia > Artiodactyla > Camelidae > Camelus > Camelus bactrianus. Next base: position 41,268,878 of record NC_133543.1, on the reverse strand, counting down.
GGCCTGGTGTGTGGATGCCACTTGTGGCCACAGACCTCCCTCCCTGCAGGCAGACTCAGTCAAAAGAGGTCAGCCAACATTCAGCTCCTTTCCCCAACAGCTTCCCCACTGGAATTGAAGATTTCAGTTGCCCAGCTCCAAAATAAAATAATAATAATAATCACCAGCACTATAGCAGCTCTCTCCTTAGGCCACAATCTCCACCCTTTCTATATCTGCCCTTATTTATCTCAAAAGAAGAAAATCTCTAGGCTTCACTTGGCTCAACAGTGGAGAATATTCACCACTGAAAAACATAACATAAATGTAAATAATATGTTTGCAAGAAGATAAGCCATACCACGAAGGAAAGTGGAGCCAAAAAAATCCTTGCTATCACCTCTAACCCCTAACCTTCCCCCAGAAATGCGTCTCCACAAACGTCTCGATTTCCTCACGTACAGTAGCTTTTATTCAAGCAACTGAGTAAAAAGTAAGTGAACTACATCTTATTGAATTTCACTGTGTTTTCTGTTTAATTAATCAAAAAAGTGTATACAGTAGTTTTCCTTTCATTCATTTCCTTGCAAATATAAGGTAATTTAAAAGGTTTTTGTGAGCTGACCTGGCACCTAAACACTTCCAGCACCATCCCATCACCAAATATGCTAAAACAATTGACTGACTTTTAGAATCAACCCATTTATATTCAGAATACAGCCTCTGCCTACATGTTAGGAAGGAAGCTTTGTACCGGGAGTATCAAATGAGCACAAGCTAGGGACCAGGGAGACAGACGGCAGGAATGCCAGCAAAATGTGCCTGAACTTAAAGTTGGTGAAGGCTTTCTCATCCGTCAGTATCTGGGCTTTCAATACCAACTTATTCTTAAATAAGGACAGTTTATCAGTTAGAATCATCTCACAAAACTGGAAAAAAGATTAAAAACACAAGCCAATACTTTAAGCATTGCTCTCTAGAAAAACAGAGCATGTCTAGGCACGTTTAAGGGCACAGCTTCTATAAAATGTAGCCAAATAATGGGTATCAACGGGCAGATTTTTCTTAACTATTGAAGTCAGGAAAATTTCCTCCCCTAGAATGGCTCTGATTGGCAGATATTTTCTAAGAGAGGACAGCTGAGGCCTGTGGTCATTTTACGTCAATGGTTCTAGCTGAGATGGTTTCCTCTCCCCCCTTACACACCCTTTTCTTTCTTTTTTGCCAATCCCTATGGCTACATCCAAACCTGCTACCCAAAATGTGCTGACGGCAGTGGCTTAAAGGGACAGGAATCACCACAAAAGAACACACGCACTTGGAGTGCATGGCTTACGCAACTCATTGATTGAATATGCCTATGGTGATTTTTCTCAAAAGAACTTGTCAGATTAAAATTATAAATGACTTGAAACTGCTGGTATCTGTTTCATTTGGCTATTAGGGTGGTCAGGATGTCTAACTGAGGAAGGAGAAAATGACAAAATGTCCCAGGAGTCAATAGACCATGGTTTTGCTTGATGTTACTGACTAAAATTAACCCCTAACTTGATTGACTGGAGGCAGCATCAACTGCTTATTCTATTCTGTGAGATAAAAGAGAAATCAAACAGAACATATACATAAATGGACAGACAGATAAACATGTAAGACACAGTACTACCTAGGTATAAAATTAAGTTATAAACTCTGAAATAGAATATGCTTACTATGGTTAACAGACATATTCCACATACAAATTTAGCAACAACTCATCATATTAGATGTCATGACCTTTGGCACTGGCATTTACCAGTATCGTTTCAGATAGCCCCGGTAAAGATGGCAGAAGTAATTTAATCTGTAAAAGTCCAAGTCCCAAACAGAACTGCACTTCTAAAATAGCTTCAGCATAAACAACGTCTTTTCACACTTACTTTTAAGGAACTAAGGAAATATTTTTTAAAAAACAGTGCATCAAGCATGTTCAATGGGTGAGAATGAGTTTCAACAGCAAGCCAGTCAATAACACCTGCAACACATATACCTAGGGAAGCTTGAAGAGTAATGTGCTCACAGTTAAAAATGAAAAAAACTAGAGTAAACTATTCAATACCGTCCATCTTTAGGAGGTAACACTAAAAATGAGCTGCTCTTTTTTATTTTCACGTGTCAGCAAATTGAGTCTTTCTACCATGTGTTTTTAACGTGGTATTTCCCACTCAAGACATGGAACTTCAAGCAAGGCGGCTGGCTCCACCCTCTTCTAGCACAAAGAAATGGAAACAGCAAGTGCAAGAAAACTCAAGGTTTCAAGGTTCTCACAAAAATGTAGGATATGAGTAGTTCATAGGAAGCTTATCTATAAATAGCTTCCCAAAGTCTTCACCTCCATCTTTGAATCGGGAATGCACCAACCAGCTGGCATCACGAAATGCCCTCGTGACATGAGGAAGGAGGGACAAGAGACTAACACTAACTACTGAGGTCAGTATTTCAAGCGTGAAAAGAACAAAACCATTCACCAAAGTTATTTCTCAGCATCAATTTGGACTATGCAAAGGCATAGTTGTAGTGCCAAGAGGGAAAAAAACCAAAACGAAAATGAACTGAACACTTTAAATTATTTAGAAATTTCATGCCAGTCTCACTTTCATGGCTTTCTCCCACTAAAAATTTTGCCCAATATTAAGTAGAACTATATGAGTAACAAAATCTAGCAAAAATAAAACCAAGATTCCAAGTTGGGCCTTTTGTAGAGGCTCTTTCTTTTCCATTTCCTTTCTCAGCTGCCTGCCTTCTAATAAGACAAACTCTTGGCAGGAACATAGAAGGTATCCAGACATTTGGATGAATTAGACAAGGAAAGTCTACATGAATAAACCCTGGCACTCAGAAATGAAGCAGTCTTTTGAGACCAAAGAGCCAAAACAGAGGCTAAATAACATAATGCTTTCTGATAAAGAAATTTACTTTTTAAAAAATGAGATACACACAGTTCTCAAGGATCGTTAAGGCAGTTATTTTAAATTGGTGTCTTTCAGATCAAGCTGAGACAGTAATTTCTAAACAAAACCATCAGCCTGCGCACGCCCCACATACAATTCTTTAACAGATCTAAGTTTCATATTACAATCAATACATGTACAATTACTTACTTGCTTCCTTCTGTAATGAGCAAACTGAGAGAGGCCTAGAACAGTTGCAACAGCACCTCCTCCAACAAGAATAGTCCCTTTCACTGCCTTTTGAAATGCCATTTCTTAGCCTACAAAGACAAGGAAAAAAGGAAACAAAAAAGTTTATTAGGATTTTTATCACACAACAATCCAATAGTAAAAAGAGACTGTCAATTATGAAATTATGTTAAACTAGAAAAGAAACATACAATAAGGAATTTACTAATGTACCAATTTGCAAACCACAATTCAAAAACACTACACAAAAAACCCTAGGGAACTGACTATATAAAAGTTACCATCCAACAGGAATTAAAGAAAGGAAAATTAAGATACAACTGAGGATATTTAAATAGTATAAAGTCAAGAGAGCTGTGAAAAGAAATGTCATTGTGTATCTGAGAAAACCACATGCTGGACTTGCAAGTTTGTTCAACCATTAATCCCCTCCACAAAAAGAATTGGTCAAAGTCTTCTGTCACTCATCGTGACAATGAACCTCACGCCTGCTTCAGGTTCTTTGGCAAGTGCTTAATTCAGCTCTGGTACAACTCCCTTCCTGAGTTTCCCTCTTCCGAATGAAGTTCTCACTAGAACTGAAAGCCAACACGCTTACATTTCTATCCCTAGGAGAGTCTACACTTTACAGATAAAAAGTCAATGAAAACCATGCCTTGATCCTTTTATAAAATGACAGATTTAACACTGCTGCAATTCCTTTCATTAAAGGAACTTTAAAAAAAAAGGTTTCTTCCAGCCAGAGTGGCATGACACCACAATTTCAAAGGGAAACTCTCCAGATCAAGCACATTTTTGTGCTTACTGTGTATTTCTAGATAAAATCTGGCACTGTGTTAGCTCTTGACTTTCTTCTCACTTGTTTAAAAAAATTTTTTTTTCTGCTCTTGGACTGATTAAAATTTCTTTAGAGGTTTTTTTTTTTTTGAGGATTTAAATAGTCTAACTTTTTCAGGAACTGAAAAGAAAAAAAAGATGAAAAAAGAAAATTCAACAAAAAAACCTCCTGTTTAGTCTGCTAAACAAACAAACAAACAAAGGCAAAACTATGTGATCACCTAAAAAAATTCTAACTTAAGAGCTGATATTGAGCAACTTGACCTGCCTAAGCCTTTCACTCACAATAGCAGCTGGCACACCCACATCTTACAGGGAAGGCACTACCCTACTTTCCTGAATGGGTCTAGGACTGACCCGTCTGGACAACGCACCCTATCTACAAACATCCCATGACCCAAGAAAGTATTGAATATGAAGTCAGTTTTAACCTAGGATAGTAAAGAACATATAGTATCTCAATGTAACTTATGATACAGTTAAAATCTCTGAGTTCATATTGAATGGATAGAGTCTATCAGCATAACTAGCCTAAATCAAAGAATTTCTGTGCAGTTGGTAACTATGATTCTACAGAAAATTCATTTTGGAATACTATAAATTATATACTAAAATAAAAGTTGGCATTTCTTAAAATTTTATTTTTCCTCTGATCTCATTTTTTTTTATGAACTCCTAAATTCTAAGACTCATCTTTATTTTTAAGATTCTCACCAGAAAAATATTTCACACGTGTATGTTCTCTGCTGCTGGAAGTCTCTTCTTTCCGGTCCCTTCTCTACATCAACCATCCCCTCTCCCAAGTTATGTAAAATGGTTAGTATATGCAGGCTAGAGCTTCCATTCATCATTTGGTCAACTCTAAGCAAAATCTAATGTCCATGGTTGCTCTAATAGTAAAAAGCACAACTTAGCCAACTTGGAAGGCACCCATTTGTCACAGTTCACCATCACCACTCCTAATACTGCTATAACCGTTCACATGTGTGCCTATCACACAGTAGAAACTCATGCTATCCCCAGGCTAGCTGAGTTCCCCTGACAATTAGGGACAGAGAATAGAGACCCAGCTCTATTTACCTAAACAACGCTGGAACCCACCCCATATAGATAGCAGCCTGGCAGTCCTTTGGATGTGAGTTTGGTATGTGGCTGACTTTAGCTCAGTATCCTTGCTTCTGTCTTGTGGATAATGTCACCGATGACCTCACAAAGGATACCACACTTTAGTAGCACCAACTGAGGGATGTTGTACAATACAGTCAATGAAAGTGTCTCAGCAGAGGCACTCATTCAGCCAGATAAGTTTGGAGCTAGTTTTTCCAACTGTATAGATCCCTACGTTCCCTGCTCACCTTGGTATATTGCTTCAATTTGATTTGTCTGAAACCAAAACATGCTAAGGAGGGTATCTTTATGGGTTTTCTCAATGAGCCACTAATAGTACGGAAAAAACTGCATTCATATATTATTCTGTGGAGTTAGCAATAATAATGGCTAATAGTTTCTTTTTTCAGTATTTTCATAAAATAACCTATGCCTAGGGGATATTATTATTCCTATTGTGATCAAATTCGTCTGTAAGATAATCTAGCTAGTTGTTATGAATAAATCACTCTAACAGGTAATTCAAAAACAAAAGCACAGAATCAATTTCACCTGGCTCTCCTAACATTATCATCTTCATCACCATCACTATTATCAATGTTATAATGACAATGGTTATCATTTATTAAGTTATTTGCTTGGTAACAGGTACCATGTTTTTAATTCTTTACATACATCAGCTCATATTACCCTCACAACATCATAATTTCATAAAAAGGGCACCTGCAGTTCAAAGGGAGTAGGGGATTTGTCCTAGGTCACTCCCTAGTAAGTGTCAAAAAACACAATTTAGTCTTTGCTTTTAATTACTAGGTGGTTCTGCCCTGCCTTTGCTCCGAAAGGCAACCTCTCCCCAAGAGCCACATCATATTTTGCTATTACACCCAAAATAAGACTCTACTCAGAAGCATTCACCCAGAGAGTTCCTCAGCATTACGGTTTCTCTAAGGCACTGAAGAAGACTGACAAAATATCTACTAGTGACCTTCTGCCAGATAATGTGAAAACTTCATTTTAATGTTGAAAGAAAGAAATGTAAAAACAGATTAATATAAACCATATGCTGTGAACTATTCGTACCCATTTGCATTCCATTACAAAGAGAAAAGTCTTCATAATGTTACCAAGAGGAAAAGATTGCTTCCTTCTGCATAAAAGCTGCAACCAGGAAGTTAGCAAAGACTGGGAACACAAATGTCAATAAATCTTTACCTCTTGCAAGCAAAAGTGTGAGAAAACTAGAGGTAGGAAAGAAAACTGGAGTTAGAAAAGAAAACCAGAGGTAGAAAAATCATCCAAAAATAAGAATAGCTTAGTTATCATGGTGTGATATCCATGTTTAATAGCCCATGAATTAAATCACATATACATTGACTCAAGACTGGCTCCTCATTTGCACAGACCAATGCCAGCCCCCAATTCTTGTGAGAACACCAGGCCAACTAAACAAAACCCTAAATAAAAAGGCACACAACTAAATATAATCTGTGAGTTTATCAACCTATCAAGGGGTTTACAATCAATTTGGAGGATTAAATATCAAAATGTGTCTTATAACACTGTCTTATTAACTAGTTGTGCTATACTGAGTGTTCATAATACTTTGATAGACAAAAGACCCTGAATGGACAAAGCAATCTTGAAAAAGAAGAACAAAGCTGGAGGCATCAAATTCCTGATTTCAAACAATATTGCAATGTTATAGTAATCAAAACATTATGGTACTGACCTAAAAACAAAAAACCCCAACTCACAGAAACAGAGAAGAGCTTGGTGGTTGCCAGAGGCAGGGGGTAGAAGGGGAGAGAAATAGGTGAAGGTAGTCAAAATGTACAAACTTTCAAATATAAGTAAGTTCTGGAGATTTAACATACAGCATGGTGACTATAGTTACTAATACCGAATTGTGTATTTGAAAGTTGCTAAGAGAAGAAATCTATAAAGTGCTCACCACAAGAAAAAAAAAATTGTAACTATGAGATTATGAATGTTAACTAAACTCATTGTGATAATCATTTCATTATATATAAAAAATCATTATGTTGTATGCCTTAAACCTATATAATGTTATATGTCAATTTTACCTCAATAAAACTGGAAGAAAAAAAAATTATATTATAGCCCAAAAAAAGCAGCAGCTTGAAGTGGAGGTGGGGGTGATGGTAAAGCACTATCCAAAAACCACTTTCATCAAGCAGAAGATATATGTTAAGAGTAAAACTAGGATGCTATTTCTATTCAAGTACCAAGTTATGATGCCCTCAAAGAAAGAATGGAATCACTAAATAGACAATGACTATATTTCACCAGCATTTCTGTGTTTTGGGTCCTTCAAAATGCCTGGAAAGGCTGGACTAGTTTATAAATAAGGCAGGCTGCTAAATGACATTATTTCCTAAACCATGACAATATCAAATTGAAAAAAAATCAGTAGAGTATCCAGTTCAGATGGCACAGTGAATTCATGCTTCAGCTCATCCTGTATGCTCTAAACACATGGTAACGACAGACAATAATAGAAAAAAAGAAAAAAGAAATACATACATATGCACACACATACACACTCTGATAGAAAAGAAAGCAAGGTGCTGTATCATTGCAGTGAAAAAAGAGTACTTCTAACTAGAAGAAGTAAGGAAAGCTTCAGAAGACAGTATCCTTGAGAGGGTTCTTAGAGAAAGAAAAGGATTTGGGGGGCAGTGAATATGAACAGGTCTGGACTGAGAAAGATTTGGAGGAGGAACACCACGGAAATGTTCAGGAGGCATGCAAGTTGTTATCTGACTTGGCTGGAGATCATGTTCATTTGGAAATGAGGTCTAAGAAGTGCAGGGCAAGAGATAAGAATATTCTGTATATGTGAAATAAAATATTCTTCTATGATATTCTTTTGGCCATGAGAGTTGAGACTGCAGATGAAGGAAGCAAGATGCTTCATCCCATGATTTATGAAGAGTGTTCAAGTAGATTTTTGTGTTGAAGCTTATGACTAAGACTGAGAGACCAACTGGAAGGCAATAAATAGTCCCCGTGCCCCATGTGAGAGGATGACAGCCCAGTTTAGGACAACATTGCAAAGTGCAAATGCAGAGATTGATGCTTCCCAGAAATCTCTAATGACAGCACTCAGTTAGAGACCATTACAGGATCTGACAAGTGGTTACAGAAGGAAACAGGAAGAGACTGAATGCCATAAGGGGTTTTAGCCTTGGTAGCTGGGGACTTGCCCCAACATTACAACATTAAGAATCAGAAAGAAAAGCAAGTTTTTAAGGGAGAAGAGGAGCTCATTTGGAATCAAGGAAATTTGAGATCTAGATAGAACACCTACAGAGAGAAAGGAGCAAAGAGGTAGACAGATGGGCCTCAAACTCACACAAGTGATCAGCGCTAAAGGTATGGGTTGGGGACTCTTCTGTCTGGAACTGACAGATATATCTGCTACAAAATAAAATGGACTTACTGCTAGCAAAACAAAAATCGAGCTTGCCACTTCTCAGAGTTTGCTGACCCATGCTTCCAGCTAACCCTGCGAGTTATCTGGCTCTGCTGAATTCCTAGCTGTCCTTTCAGGACTCCCATTATAGACAGAGCGACTTTGACAATGAAAACCACCGCTCCGGTCCTGTCTCCAACAGTCCCCGACAGCTCACACTTCTGCCTCCTCCCATTCAGTGGCAAGGCTACTCTTCCAGCTAAATCATGCATCAAAATGACTTAGCCACATACCTGAGACTTAGAAACAAGAAATAACCACCCAGTGAAAAGGGCTGAGGTTCCCCTGGGCAACCACTCACAAGCAGATTTATTCCAGAACAAGAGCACGCTTCCTGGCCCCCGAATTCTCAAAGTAGGGTCCTCAAATTCCTCTCCCTGTCTTACAGTCCTAGTTTCTCTCTTAACTGAGCCTAAATAAAAACCCATCCAAACAGATCTATCACTCCTCTGTGGAAGGGAGTCCCTTCACTTTTACAAAAACTCTTCTGTCCTCCGGCCTCTTGCTTGGAAACAGTAGTTTCCTTTCTAATTTCCATGCTCTCCATTAATTTAAGAAAAATTGAGACTTCTTGGAGTTTTGAGTCTTATGCCAGCACAGATGTAAGCACATTTCTCCCCATCCTTCACGAGAGTGATCAGTGTAGGCGGTGGGGATGGGGGAAGATAGCTCAGAGATCATTTTCAGAAGAGTCATTTCCACCACAAACCTTGTGATCCCTGAAACATGTGCTCTGTAGCAAGATATAAAGGCACCGTGTGCCCTTCTGATCAGCTACACTGGGAGCCCAGACAAACGAGGCGTTTAAACACAAAATACAACTTGCAGCATGTGACCCAGACGTAGCCTGTGCTACTTCACTCAGCCCTTTACCTAAGCAGATAGATGCAGGTCCAAAGGAACCAGGAAGCTCCTTACACTTAGGTTGTACAGCCATCCACCTTGTAGCTGTGCATGGAAAACTGCCCTCTCCTCTATTTTGAGTCATGACACTGTCAAACCCACAGAAGGCACAACTCAGAGGGCCAGGCCCCCAAGGTCCACCTGCACACAAATTCAGTGACTTAACGGGGAAAAGGGCCATGAATCTTACTAAATGAGGGTGCAGGACCTCATCAGAGGAAGTCCTACCCAACAGGTCTGTAACCATGGAACTTGGCAGCAAGTCTTCACAGCAAAGTGGACGAAGAGGGAGTGAGTGCAAAAGCACCTTTGCCCCTAGCAGCCCAGTTTAAACTATAAAAGTCAAGATTTTGGGCTGCTTTGAAATAGACATGTTTCAGCAAAGCCAACCCTTTATTATTCTTATCGATGTGATATGGAATGCTTTGCTATTCCATATGCATTCCATGCATGCTTTGCATTCCATAATGCTTTGCTATGGAATGCTCCTATAAGAAAGTACACCACGGTTTAGGCACACCAAGCATAAGCTGATAAAGTGCTTACACAGACAAGTACCAACCAAAGTGCACCATGTACTCCCTCCTCTTTCCCCAAGGTTATCTTTACGAGGGGGATAATGATTAGCACTCTACCTGCAAACGCAGCCTCCCCAGCCAAGCGGAGAGGCACTTCTGCACATACATCTCACACAGCAACACTGTGATCTCTATAGAAACACACAGTGAGCCCTCAAGCACGTCTTTTGAAAGCTGACAACATAAATGAACAAAACAGTCAACATCAGAGGCCCATCAACCTGCTCTCTGTCAACAGAGAGGAGTCCTAGTCCATAAACTGAAAATGAATTGTCCTTTTTTCCATTGCTTTAAACATTTCTGAAAAGGACTTAGGTCAAGTCTGGATAGAAAATGGACCCAAGGGTTATCCACAAGATTATCCCAATGGAAATAAGTGGAGTATCGAGTCCTAAGGAAACAGCAGACACTTACTCTTCTATCACTCTTCCCTAGCCCTTCCTCATATAGAGGTCTTGAGCCACAACCACAACAGTAACAATGACAACCTATAGTTGTAAAAATGCATACACCAAACAGGGTATCAAAGCACAGACCACAAGGTTTTTCTGAAGTCATTGAGAAAAGTTTTCTCCTGATAAAATAAATGAAAGAACCAAAGAAAAGTCCACCGAAAACTTAGAGATATAATGAATCCTCACACTCTGGATGTTCAAAACTTTGGCCTGTGGCTGATGAGGGGGCTCAGGTAACAATCACACATGGCAGGGTCGGCATCCAAACCCTCGCTGGGCCCCTGCCTTTCACACTCTATCTGAAGGCCAACTGCTTTAGTGAAGGGCAGGTTCCATTTCCAATCAACTTCCCCAGGAAATCCTTTGCCAGAAGCACAGAACCCAAAAGATGGGACAAAATCTTAACAAAGCGAGAGCATCTGAACAAAGACAAAAGAGAAACAGAATTGTGGAACCAAGAGAAAATGAAAGAAGACAAACCCTGTATTTGTATTGGTCCACAAAGCTTCAAGCCAGTAGGCACCTTGGAAATGATGCCCACTAGTCTCTCTGGGGCACCTTAGGTCAGTTATATCATTTTAGAACAAACACAACACACAGCTGCAGAGGACTGAGACAGAGGTTAGCCCAGGACCATGCCTCAGGCTCAAAGGAGGGTGGGAGCCTGGAAGCTTGACAGAAGGAGGAGTTGGCACAGAAAAAGGTTGAACTGGTTCCAGAGTTTCAAATCAGACTTAAGAAATGTAAACAAAAGGCACCAAAAAAAAAAAAAGAGAGAGAGGAGAAAATAAGTTCAACCATTTAAAGAAAGACAGTTAAGTCTCTGTTTGTTAAAAATTCAGCTCAAACATTATCCCATGAGTTCTTTTGGTGTGTAATTTTTGCTTTTTAAATTTAATATGCAATGCCACAATTGATTAAAAGCATTTATTTCACAAAGTCCTCTAAAATGAAAACATACCAAAAGGGAAGAGGGCCCAGGAGGAACAAGAGGATACATGCTCACTCTCTAACAGTCATTTATTATGTAAGACTCAATTTAAAAAAAAAAAAGTAAAGTGTCTCCAAGGCAACTTCCAAGTTATGTGTTTATGTCCTCTGCCATTTCTAAAATGCACACCAGTACTACAGAGTCACAAAGTTGACCCTTTCCCTTACTTTCTTAAGGTTCTCTGTAGAATTACAAGAAATCAATGAAGCCTATCTCAGCTAATAATAGATTTATAGTCATTAAATGCAAATGATCATGATTTAATTCATAATGGAATGATTTCTATTGTATTTGCTTTCCATAGAATTGCTATTAAAAATTATAAAGAACTACACTTAGTTCATGCAGGTGAACTTGTTTTCCATTTTAAATTCATTTTAAAACCAAAATTAATATATATTCTCTGTCATCCTAGATATGTTAATAGATTTTTGTTTAAAGTTGTAAAAGTCTATCTTTAATTTTCCATAAAAATATATGTCTGCTTTCTTTGTTTACTATATGTAATTTCAGGTAATGCTGGAAGCATAAAATAAAATGCCCTCATAAGTGAAAATCCTTACGGAGCACTCCCTGCAAATACCCATCCCTTATAAAGACACAAGTTAGGTTAAGGAACTGAGTGGATAACATGCCTAGTATGAAATAACAAACTTATATTTATATATCAACCAATAAGAAATGCCTCACTTAACAAGAATACAGCTGACAATGAAAAAAGCTTTAATTCTGTCTTGAGGAAGAAGGAATGTTACCAATGAATCACACAAAAAAGTTCTTCAGGCAAACAGACCCTCCTATGCTTCTCATAGTCTTTCTGCCCCTTTATTAACCCTATTGTTGGGTTCGAAAAATGGTTCACATTCCTTTGGCAGCACAAACCCCCTTTTTAGATTTTTACATGCTGTTATAGACTCTACTTCAGTAATTAAGACAAGAAAAGACCCTTTACTTTGTTATAGAATAAACTGCAAACCAAAGAACAGAGCTCAAAATTCTGCCTTTACATTAAAATATAATACGTCAAGCCTCTCATCCAGATTTATTATAACTATAACAAACCCTTATAAAGTAATCAGAATCATGGCTATTGAATATACACCCCAAAATGTTTCATAAGAAAATATCTACTTTACCATATAAATAAATGTACTTTAAAAGGGCGTAAGTGCTATAAAATAGTGGGCAGACACTGTGAATCAAATGAAAACGTTCTTAACACATGTGGGTGATAATGAACTTTAGTCAAAAGATAACACCCTAAGAAAATTTCAGTTAAATGACATGTTCAGAGAAAGAAGTGCTTCAGATAATTAAGTTTCTATTTACCTGGATCTTAATCGGAGATCTCTTCTACTGTTATCCAATATCATATATTTTTAAGAAATAAAGCATTATGAATTAGGAAAAATTATCTACTAAATATAGGCATTTTTCTAATATTCAAAAAAACCTGAAGAAGACTCATGATCATTATTCTGAAGTCTCATTTTCTGGACAGCACCGATGTAGAAGGATGGAGAATCTGCCTTCAAATATAATAAGCACAAACAAAACTTTAAAAAACTGGCTTTTTTTTAACTTCAAAATGCTGATGCCAACTGAGTTAATTCAGCTTTTGTTTATTATTTTTATCACTGAATAAGAGGAAAACGTAGCAATTCTTTCAAAAGTTCCAGTAGTAATTGTATTATATATTTCATTAAAAATGCATTTTAGGAAATACTTGTTGAAGATAGTTTATGAAATCTTGAGCTCATAAAAAACTATGACATAATTTTTATGATAATTAGTTATAGCCCAATAATTTCGGTTAATTTAATTTACTTACATTGTAAAAAAAAGTTCCAAACCTAATTGTAGCTCCATTACCGCTTTTTAAATGCATAAGCCACGGCTGCGAGTTACAACAGAGACCAAGAAGGATGCAGGGCGGGGAGACCAGTTATTCTGTTTTTCTGAGCTAGAGAAGATCCCCACAAAGTAAAGCTAACCACTTTGTACATCCTGTAGCCTTTTTTCCCCAACAATCTGTTGAAATTTGCATTTAAAATTCACTCCCCTGCATATCTAATAACCCACTGCAGGTATAAAGGTAACTATTAACAAAGGGTGAAATTATACACATGCAAAGGAAATCTAAGATGTACTATCTTAAAAAAACCATGTATTATATTATTTAGTTCAGCGATGACACTCCCTAAAAATATCTGACTCTTAAGGAAGTTAAGAATTGGACAACAGGAGAGACAGATTGCAGTAAGTCGTATTTCAAACAAAAGTTTCTTTCAAAAGTATGGAATACAAATCATACAACATTTTGTAAAGGCTCCATCCCCTGACCCCTCAAAAAGGAGAAGAAAAGCCAGTAGGTCTTCTTTCACCTATACAAAAATAATAAAACAGAGCTGTATTTCGATCTCAGTCATCTTGGCTGAAATAGTCTTGGTCCTAAGATCTTATTCTCCCCACTTGAATGAGGCATCCTCTCCAAGCCTCTCTTTCTCTGAGTTTTCTTTTCTTCTTTAAAAGGACTGGCACACACCCTAAGTGGAAAGCTTTCAAGTGCTAGACTATAAACAAGCCTAGTCACTGTGCGGGAGATACTATGTACCAACATTACACAGTAATACACTAGCATCTGACAGTCGAAAATTTAAATAGCATGCAAAAGTGAAGATAAAGGGTTCTATTCAATATTCTTGCTAAAACTGCCACTGCAAAACAAACAAAAGTACAAACACACACAAAACCCTCTATATTCTTCTAATTCTCGAAACACCAGATCAAAAAAAGGAAATCACCAGAGGGTATTCTAGAAGGAGAGATTACGACTTGTCTTGTAATTCTGTCTGTACCACTAACTTGCTTTGTGATTTCAGGCAAATCATTTGAATTTGCTGATCCTCACTCCATCTATAAATGAAGTATCTCTGAAAATGTCAGAGTTATTTTAACTTTAGATTTGTATTATTTAATGGTTTTACTTCATTCAGTAGGTACAGAGGAAAAAAACCCAAACCTTCTGCATTAAAGTTTAGGTACTATCTTAATGTCCTATTTATTTCGCACTGTTGGATGATTAAGATTTGTATTCATTCTTTCATTCAATAATTATTTTCTGATCATTTAACATGTCCCAGGCACTGAAAGTACAACTGAGGACAAACAACAAAAATCCCTGCCTTCCAAAGGCTTACATTTGAATGGAGTTTACTATTTTAAAAAGTGTCTGGGCTATTTTGAATTAAAATATTTCAAAAATACAAGCCACACTTTGTCTTCTTAAAGAATATCAACCGTGAACGCAATTATTGATGGCTTAGGGCCATCCTTCTGTGCATTAGACTACGCTGATAGGGCAATGCCCTCAGGAACAGCTGAATACTATTACCTCTTTACTAAGTGGTTCCAAACCACAGACTGTTCCCGCTTGAATTCTTCCCATATCTGCTTTATAAAATTTTCCTCTTTCTTCCAAACGATCGGCTGATGGTAAGTTTCCCTTTTGATCTTTGAGCTCTCCAGCTCACTTCTAACTTGTTGACACTACGGTCAGAAAAGTGATGGCCAAGTTAGCTAAAACTGTTTAAAATACAAATAGATAACTCTGAGCAAGGCAAAAGGAACAACTTATTAGCATCCTAGCATCTGAATTTTCAACATTCTCTCTCCATCTATTCAAGGGCCTTTTCCCTTCTTCCTTCCTTTGTTCTAGGTCAGTGGATCTTACCAGATAATTTCTGAAGTTTGCTCTATACAGTATGGATGAAACAAACTATACAAGCCTCTTAAGATGATCAAGAACTTCAAACCAGATACAAGCGCATAGTCCAAGATTAGAAAAAGAAAATTCTTACTTCAATTCTGCCTCATCTGAACAAACTCACATTTCATACCCTGGAAAAAATATGACAAAGCTGTTTGTTTCTCTGCTCTAGACACAACTAGAACCTTTTTCTCTGCTCTCCTGGATTTAAAGAAAAGTTTACAGATACATGAGCCAAAAAACGTCAAAATTCCTTGTTGGAAACTGGCTTATGAAAAACACGCTGTTGGTGAGTGAAAGATAAAAACTGCACATTCTAAGAAAATAGCCAAAGCAAGAGCTCAACAAATACTCAGGGAAGTATCACTGAAGGACCTACCCAACTAAAGGAAGACAAAAGGAGGGACATTTGTTCTGCAACATCCATGCAGCTGGGATTGACTGAACGAATGCCTGCTAGATCCTCAGCACTGCTTAGGGGCTGGCAATTTTTCTGCTCTCATGAATTAGAGAAAACAAAAAATAAACATGTAAACACATTTAAAAACTGAGTATTTTGAAACTGACAAGTGCTATGGAAATAATTAGGTTGGAGAGTGGGAGTAGGTGGGATCTACTTTAGATAAAAGGTTCATGGAGGTTATTTGGCACAAATGTCACTGAGGAGGAAGAGCCAGTCACACAGGGATCTAAGAGAAGGTCCTGCCACACAGAGGGGACAGGCATGCAAAGACACACAGCATGTGTCAGCTTGGCCTCTACTGGACACTAAAAGGCCACTGTGGCGGCAGCACAGTGAATGATGTGGGCAGTGGGTTCCAGGTCAGGTCAAAGACCCAGGCAGGTGGCAAGTCACAAATGACTTCCTCCTAGCAAGGTGTTAATTCTGACAAGATAGAGACAGAAAATGAATGGGAGGTCTTAATCAGTGCAATAATACGATGGAATTTAGAGAAGAAGGGAGAAAAGAAGATCGACCCTAGCTACAGTATAAAGGATGCTTTTTAGGGTAATCAAAGTAAAAGCTGCTATTTTTTCTTAAGGACACCAGTAGGAATGTTCATAATGAGCAGATGAAAGTGTGAAAAAGGGACGTTATGGGGACAGAGAGAAAAAGTTAACAAATGACATGAGAAAATAGTCAAAAATGTAAACCACAATCAAAAGCAGGATTCTATAATAGGAAAACAAACACTTTAGGGATAATCTTGAATATAAATATCTACTGAACTTACACACTTGAAAGACTGTTCCATCCCATTCAGTCTAACAAGCTGGTAACAAAGCCTGGAAAGTGTCAACTGAGAGAGCCTCTCAAATGCCAACAGCAGAATTCTTTTATATTTCTATTCCCTGTTGGGCTGGGGTATGTTGCAGGTGATTTTCTCCCCCACAACTCATTCTATCTTGAGGACCTGTTTTGGAAAAGAACCCAAGGTCACATCTCAACAAGCCGAGGCACTCGGAACATTCCCCACCAACTACAGGCAGGGTGCTAAAGAGCTGTGTAAAACTTACTGACACACCGAGCATAGATGTAATAGACAAGAGAGACTGCATATGATTAATTACAGTTATTTATATTTATGGGCTTGAATCTTGAGGATGCCTGTCCTCTCCCCGTTTTATTTCATAATTTTCCCCCTGCTGGAGACTGAAGAGCAAAAGTCAATTGCCTGAGTGTTGGCATCACACTGGAAACTAAAGGGCCATGCATTTCAATTCCAGCTCAAGAAACACTCTGGCTGAGCAGATGTAATTCACCAGACCCCAGTAGGCTAGGCTCGCAGTGTTGTCAGTCAAATCACATAGCTGATGGAAATCAGCAGAGCACATTAGCAATTTATACTCAACAGCCTCTTCTCAACCATAAATTTTGAGAAAATGTTCAGTGAAACCCAAAGTTAATCCAAAAAATTTAGCTCATAGTTGGAGACTTTGATCTTACCATCGGGCCATCAGGACTTACAAAATGACTTACAAAACAGCATTTCTAATAGGCCTCCTGTCAAAATGCCAGGTTCCAATATCAACGCCACGACCTTCAGGCATGACCTCACCCAGTGCACTTGTGCCTACTCCCATGGTCATGAGTTTGATAGCTGCCAGCTGCATGATTTGTTGTTCAGACTGTATCCTGAGGCAGCAGTCACAGAACAGGCAAGCAGCATTTGGGGCCAGACCCCCACCCTGTGATAGTCTCAGCCTCAGCAAAGCCACCTGATATTTCTGGACTTCAGATTCCGCATATAAACGACTGAGATCTTCTGCACATTTCCTTTTTCACGGCACTGCTAGATCCCATAACGCTGGCCTCCTGCCATTTCTCCCACCCAAACTGGATGACAAGGGTAGGTCACTCACCAGGCCAAAGTGATTGCCAGTCTCTTATCCCACTCTGACTTGAAAAAACATTTTTATGCTGGTAATAACTATTAAGGTCTAGAAATAAGTGGACAGCCCTGAATAACTTACATATTCTAGAAGTTCTTGATTGCTTAGGAGTCAATTCTTTCTGAGTTAATTGCACTCTGGATGGAGATGGGGTAATGGGCAATAGAAAATTAATTACAAAGAGAACGAAAATAGATAAAATAGTGTCCATGTGTGTTTCTGATTTACACATATACACACACATACACAAAGGATAGAAACACATATCCAAAAATGTTTAAAATCTCATCTTTGAATGGTAGGGTCATTTTCCTTTTTTCTTGTGTGTATCATTTTTAAAATTTTCAAAATGCGTATGTAGTGCTCTTGTAATAAGAAAAAAAAACCCATCTATGTGTATGTGCGGATGAGAGAGAAATGAAAAAAAGTAAGAGCTCTAAAGAGCACGTGCAGATAGATAGTTGACATTTGACTAAATCCCATATCATCTGACCATTGCTTGAGTGACTTTCCTGTTACATAACTTTTCTCATCTTTAATGGACTAGAGTAAAAGACCCACACAGAGAAAGGAAAAGGATAGTTTGCCTTTAGAATTTATTAGGAATCTTGCAGCAAGAACTGGAAAATGTCACCGAATTATCTACCTGATTCTGAAGAACAGTTTCTACCCTAACTGGAATGAATCTGCCTCGAGCATCTGACACAATAACTATTTAAGCCTGAGTTAAACTACACCTAAACTAGTCTTGAATTTTTAGTTATTTCATATCACATCCTCTCAGGGATTTAAAGTTTAACACAACATCAAAGATCCCAACAATTTAATCAAAGCAGTGACTGCAAAGCTGATAGAACTTCCTGGAATTTAGTGTCCCCCAGGGTTCAACTCCAGAAATATAGAATCTCTTCAGTCACTGGGCCAGCCCTGAAGGAAGCCCACAGGTGCACAGAGAAAGGACAGATCATCCTAGATGGAGGCCAATGCTCTCTCTGTCCCCGCCCTGTGACAATTCAGTGCCCTCAGACAGGAACACTGCTGCTGCCCGAGGCACAGCTGAGATCCTTCTAGTCATAGGGTGCTGTCCTTGGCATATTCAAACGACACTACTGACCAGTCAGTAGCACATTCTCTGTGGGAGGCAGCCAGTGGAGAGGTCATCAGAGACAGACAGCCCCGGACTGAACTCTGACTTACGTCACTTACTGGCTGTGTGACTGACTGTGAGCTTTAGCCTTATGCATAAAATCTCATCTATTTCACAACTTCCATTGAGAATTTGAGATAATGTGAAAAATGTATAAAAATACCTCTGCTGTCAACAACTCCCATTCCCAATACATCATCTACATGGGCTCCCACGTGTGCAGAGGCTGCGGTCAGAGAGAACAAACAGCGGCCACGGCCCTGCGTTAGCCCCAGCTGCACTTGGCTCTGCCCAAGCAAGTGCACTTAAGACACACACGGGGGAAGTGAATCTAGCCATTTCCCCTGAAAGAAACAGTAAGCAGGGCCCTTCCAGACTTTCTCTAGCATCTCTCCCAAAATAAACATTCTCTTCAACAGAATGGATACTGTTATTTGTGGAGCACTCCATCAAACATAAAAGCCTTGGAAAGCCCAGCATCTACGCACGTCCAACTCCAGGCCAGAGGTTACCTGGTACAGAGGCCACAGGGAGGCAGTGGGCTCTCTTCCACTTTAGATCCATGGAGCCCAATGTTTATATGTCTGTCTCTAGTAGTTCAATTAGTCAGGGGATTTAAAACATTCCCGGCAAGAGGCTTGATCTAAGGTTTGTGTCCTGAGTTAACCCTAGTGACGGGGACAACTTTGACCCATAAGAGTGGTTTTCTTGTCCTCTATCAGAATACTTCCTGGCATTTATTTTTAGTTGACATAGGATGAGGAATTGCTTTCTGGCTCTATCACAAACCCTGAACACCATCTACCTTGAAAAAAAATACTAATATAAGACCAAAATGGCAACTCTATGAGTCCATATTTGTTTAAAGAAGTCAGTATATTTCTCAAGAATGTTACCCCTCTGGGATGATGCCCTGACTCAAAATGTAAAAACATGCACCGTGACTTTGGCTACACATCCAGCAAGAACCTGGGAATAAGAATCATCTGAATGTGTCAGAAGGGCCTTGTTTGGCCATTTATTCAGTGCGTGCCAACTACCGGACAATAGTCTATTGTGTCACCCAAACCACGTTTATGTACCCATGTCCACAAGGTCCACTCTGCCCACAGACCCCTGACCACTCCACTACCCCTCAGTCCACCCTTGCCCTCTTACCATTCCTAATCATCTACAATAAGGAGAGACTCATGCCTGTCACCTCACTTCACATTTGCTCTTCCATCCTTCTCTGACTAGATTCTTATTGCTGATGTGTTATTTACATTTACATCTTAACTCTTCATTATATATAATTAATCAGTTCATTCATGTAGGTTCAAGGAAACCAAGGTCTGAAGACACCTAAAAGACATTTTAACCAAGGTTCTAAAACTATGCAAATCCACATTGGTTTGATGTTTGTATTTCTTTGGGTATACAACTGAATAAGTTATGACTACAACTCAGCATAAAACAATGACAGTGGTGAACAAAATCACTGGATAACTCAGATAAATAAAAGTCACTCAATAAAGAAAAAGAACACAGGATTAAATCTGCCTCCCATCCTAACTAACTACATGGTCACCAATTTTCTTCTGCATTCATCCTCTACTTCGTCAGAAAGTTGGCTTCCACTGTTAAAGAAAAAAAGGGTATACAAAATGCAATTTAGATTTCATAACAGAAAGACAATATGTAAGATTAAATATGTATTGAATTTTCATTTACTCAACAAATTCATTCGGCACCTACTGTGTTAGACTGTGAGTAAACAAAGATGAATAATTTATGGCTTCTGACTTTAAGGAACTCAGCTTAGATAAGAAAATTCTAAACAAATACAAGTGATACAAATAAGGTTTGGACTAGGGGCTAAGGGAGTAATTACCCACGGGGTTAAGGGGAGATAGGAAACACCATTGGGGCAGATCTGTAGACAAAGCAATAATTAACTCAAATGTTGAAGGTGCAATGGATCCAGGGTGAACATGAGCAAAGACATGATGGAAAGAATGAACATTGCATTTTCAAGAACAAGGGGGTGGGATACGTATGTCTAGAGCACAGGATGGTACACCGGAGCCATAAGTGAGGAGGTGAGGAGACTGAATGCACAAGCCAGAGTAAATCTCTGGACATCTTACAGGCTGTTCAGAGGGCTTTGGCCTTTGTCTAGGTAAGCAATGGATTACCAAGGAAGGCTTTTAAGCATATTCGTTGGCTACGTCCTGTGTACAAGGACTGTGCTAGTCGGTTGATACATGTTATATTAATTCTCACAACATTCCTAGTAGGATAGATAGAATCATATTTGAATTTAAAAGACTATTCTCCCATTCCCCATTCCCTGAAGAAGGGTTGGGAAATAAACTAAAAGGACTTGTGTCTGGGAGGAGGGAAATCAGGAGACTGGATGTAAACTTCCAGACACAAACTCACTCCTAAAGGTCCATACTAAGCCAAAGACAGTGACACGGAGTGAGAGCACAGTCTTAGTACATTTGCTGAGATAACTGTTCCCAGAAGCAGCGCTCCTTAGCTTCCGCCAAATAGGAAAAAGCACCTCGCCCAGGGGTTGCACCACCATCTCGGCTGAGAAGAGGCTTGCAAAAAACCTGGCACTTCTGACCTTTTATGAGCGGTCCCCAAGGAGGCCTTTACACTTCAGGGGGCCACCACACCACCAGGAGATGCCCGAGGGCTGCGGATACTCTGAGGAGGCTTTTGTTCACCCTTGGCCACCACGTCAGCAGGAGCTGCCAGAGGTCAGAGTCCAGCTCCCCCCACCACCCCCCGCCATCACTGGGGCTAATCCCAGCATGTTCCACAATCCTCTTTACCTGGAGTGTCACCAGAAGCCCAGTCTGCCCCATCTCTCACCTTCTCAGCCCTCCCTCCTTCCCAGTTAAGCCTTCAAGAACTCAAAATCTATCCTTTCGATCTCTGAATGTTCTTTCACCAGGCAAAACATGGAGAAAGTAAGATTTAATCTGAGTTTTAAAGGCTGAAGCCTATTAATTCTGTTTTCCCAGCATCCTATCAAGGGGAGGTTGTTTATACACTCACATTTAAGTCTAATGTTGAGCCAGTATAAATGGGGATGGCTGTACCAGTGGCCAAAATATCAAAACATCTCTGAACCAGGTGATAACTAGCCCCCTTTTGGGGACCTCCCTATGATTAAGCGATTAAAGAGTTAATGTCTAGCTTCACAAAAGGCCCCCAGGATCCCACCTCAGACTAACAGCCTGCATCTGTGGTTCCCATTCCATTTTAGCTGTAAATACTCCGAGTAAAACTTTGCTTCCATTCCACAAATCCCCCAGCCTGGAGATCATTAAGTGTCTCTCTATTTCAACTTCCAATTTCTTCTCTATCCTCGTCTAAAAATCTTAACAGTTTGAAGTTCATGTCATTAGACTTTACCACCCATCATCCCTTCTTGCTGTCATCTACCCATCTCCTGCTGTTTCCCCCATTCACTGATGACCTGTGTACCTGGCTATGTACCCTCTCTAAACTCATATCTGTCTTCACTTCTGCTGTCTTCTGTATCTCCTGGACGCCCCAGCTCCCAAACCACCTCCACCTCTGAAGGTCTTCTCTTTTGACCCTGCCACAGCCACCCACTCTCACTGTCATAACCTCTGATTTTGCATCACGAGTACTTGCACCAGCTCTGAGACTTCAGCTGCAAGCAACCCACACTGTAAACACCACCTTCTGTTTTTCCAACTCATCTACCCTGGTATTTCCATTCCAGCATCTTCTTGGCATTATCTGGCTTTCAATCCATTGGCAATTTCCACTGTCAGTTACACTTCACTTCCTTTCTGCCCAGCTTACGGTCATGGTCCATCATTGTAAACATTCCCTTGCAAGCACCCTTAACTCCCTTTCTCCTCTTTTCTTGCTTCTTCCTTACCTGGCAAATCCTCAAGATGATTAAGCCCAACCACCTGCCTGCTCCACATCTCTGCCTGAACAGCTAAAGAAACTGCCTAGAGAAAAAACCACATCCACAACCAGCCTCAATTAAACTCCTGGCTACAAGTCTCTAATGGGCAATCCACACTGACCAGCAATCTTATCACATTTCCCAGGATGTTTCAAAACAGCCATTTCAAATCTTCACCTTTTCCCAAATCTGGTTTACCCTGCACTACCCTAACACACATCACATATCATTGGGAAAACAGAAGCCGTGATGTAAGAACTCTATCTCTCTACCACCCAAACCATGACTTATAGGTCTCCACACCCATTCTCTCTGCAGTCCTTCCTTTTACCATGAATGAAATGTCCCTGCTCCTGCTGAAGACCGTCTTCACTTGTGCCCTAAATCTCCTCCCTTCCTGCGTCTTTAGGAATTGTACTCCGACAGCTATCCATCAATCACTGCCTTCATCAATTTTCCCTCTCTAGTCCATTCGATGGTTTCTTCTCTACTTAAACTCATTCTATTACTCTCCAGTTCTAAGAAGCCCTCCCTTAACCAATAACTCCTTCCAAGAAATTTTCCATTTCTCTTCTTCTCTTCATAATACAACTACTTGAAAGAGTTGCCTCTAAAAACTGTCTCTACTTCCACAACTCAATCCAATAAGCTTTTTAAAACATTTTAACATCTCCTTTTAAAACCATTTTGAACTCTTTAACTTTAGGGACATCTGCTCTCCTGGTTTCCCTCCTATTCCTCTGGCAACTCCTCCTTCTCTTCTAAATGATACAATGTTCCAACAGACCCTTCTCTATCTAGACCTTCCCTATTGGTAATTCCATCCTGTATCAGGTACAACCTATATGCAAATGACTCCTAACTACCTTCAGCCAAAACCCCTCCCAGAAACTCCAAACTCCATTTATCCAACTTCCTGACTGATATCTCCAAAGGAACGTCTAATAAGCACCTCGAACTTCACACAGCCAAAGCAGAACATTTAACCTCCCCCTTCAAGCCTGCTTCTCTCCCAACTCTCCCTTTCTCGGTTTATGGCCCAGCTGCTCAAGTAAAAAATGTAAGCCTTTGTCTCCATTCGTGTTTCTTCTCTTCAGATAATTAATCTATCAGGAAGTTCAGTCAACTAACTCGATCTCAAAAACAAACCCTAAATCCATCCACTTGTTTCTGGCTTTACGACAGGTATGTTCATACATCTATAATTCCTCAGCTGGAGTCCTGCTTCCAATCTTCCCTCCCCCGCCTACCATAACCCCATCTACTTTGTGCAGCCAGCGCAGTCTACAATAGCACAGTTCTCAGTGGCAGCAGTAACACCCACAAGGGAACAAAGTTGGTTCTTGGAGGCAGGCGGGCCAGGGGCGGGACGACAGTGAAAAATCTTACACATCACAGTGGTTTGTGGTCCTCCAAAGCTCAACTCTACCAAACAAAAATCTTATTTTTTAATATTTAAGGAACACTCTTTTGCTAGGGAAAAATTAATTTAAAAGTTTAATTAATAAATTCCAACTTAACTTTTCGTGTTGGAGAGACAATGGAAAAAAAAAAGTTGAGAGACCATTTTACAGCGAAACCATTTCTACAGAAAATGGTTTCTATAGAAACCATGTTTTATAGAAAATCATTTCATATACTAGCACGTAATCCTCCAACGGCTTACATAACCTTCAGATGAAAATGAAATGCCTTACCCTGGCTTGTACAGCCCTATAGGATCTGGCCCTGGCCTACTTTTTAAAGATTCTCTTGGACACTGTGGTAGGTTGGATAGTGGTGCCAGAAAGATATCCACATCCTAAATCCTGGAACCTGTGAGTGTTATCTTCTATAACAACAGTAACAACAAGACATTGTAGATGTGATTAAGTAGAGGATCTTGAGTGGAGAGCTTATCCTGAAATATCAGGGTGGACCCCAAAGCAATCACATATATCTTTATAAGAGGGAAGCAAAAGGGAGATTTGAGAGACACAGAAAAGAAGGCAAGGTGACCACAGAGGCAAAGATTGGAGTGACGCAGCCAAAAGCTCACGAATCCTGGAAGATACTAGCAGCTGAAAGAAGCTAGGAACAGAATCTTCCCCAGAGCCTCCCAAGGGAGCATGGCCTGCCAACACTTTGGTGTCAGCCCAGTTAACACTGATTTTGGACTTCCAGCCTCCTGAACTAAGAGAGAAGAAATTTCTGTTGTTGTAAGCCACCAAGTTTGTGGAAACTTGTTTTAACAGTCACAGGGAACTAATCCAGAGACCTCTTCTCACCGACTAAGTTCCAGGTTTATTTACCTTCTTCCGCCCATCAGACTCGACAAGAATACCATTAGGGTTCTGGCACCAGCTGTCTCTTCTGCCTGGAATGCTTTGCTCATCTTTGCACAGCGAGCTCCTGGTCACTAAGGACCCAGCTCAAATGTCAGCTCCTCAGAGAGGCTTTCCCAGACCATCCAAATCCAAAATAACCACACAGCTTTCATCAGCTCATATGTCTCCTCTTTATTTAACCGTTATTATTTCTTTCCTTCACCCTGCCAGAATGTTGCGGGGGCTCAGGGTGGGCCACCCCAAAATACACATGATGGCATACTGATTATTTTGAATTCAAGTGACTTAAGAGATGGCCAGCACAAGAGGGACACTGACCCTCCTTTCTGTCTCCCTGAAAGCAGGAAATAAATCTCCCATGTGAAAGGTATACTCCCTGCATGTGGAGGTAGGACACCCTTATGGCCAGAGACAGGGCACTGGGGCAGAGATCCCTGTGTAAACAGACCTTGCTACTTCTGTTATTTACTACCTCAAGCCCAGACTCTGTTCAGGTTCTTCACTACCTGAGCACCGAAACCTAAATGTCTATGCCCTGTTAATTCCTCACATATATATTGTTTCTTTGTCTAAAAAGTAGAAAAGCTGCCTCCTTTGGCCAATTCTTAGCTCCTATTTCTTTTTCTTTTTTTTTAACATTTTTTTATTGATTAATAGTCATGTTACAATGTTGTGTCACTTAGCTTCTATTTCTGAGATCTCTGTGTGCACGAATTAAAATTTGTTTTTCTCCTGTTAATGTCTTATGTCAATTTTATTATTAGTCTAAACACAAGAACTCAAGAGGATCAGAGGGGGAGATTTCCCTCTCCCTGATAATGTAAACTCTACAAGAGAAGAGACTGTATCTGTTTTGTACACCACTATAATCTTCATTTGTAAAAAAATGCCGGCCACATATTAGGTGACTGATTAACCAAGCAATGAGTGTATGATTTAGATGGGGGAAAGGATGGTGGTGCTCTTCAATGAGAAGAAAAACAGCATGGTGGGGAGAGGGGAGATGATGAGTCCGGTGTTGACTGTGGGACATCCAAGTGGAAACATACACTGAGTATGAACTCAGGGAAAGGGTCTGGTTGGGGATATTGATTTGAAATCATCAAAATCAAAGCTATAGATGTACTTAAAGGTACCAAGAATATCTGCAAAGATAAGTCAGGGAACTAAGAACAGACCCTGGGGACTACCAATCAAGGGGAAGAACCCACAAAGAGACCCATAAAGGAGTAGTCATGGTAGCCTGGTGAAAGTTCAATTTCACAAAAGAGGGAACCAGCAATCACAGAAATTTCAAGCAATAAGGTCCCATGGATTTGCCAGTCAGGAGGACACCAATAAGCATAACAAGAACAGATTCACCTAAGGTAGAAGCCAAATTTCCAACAGTTGTGGGGTGAATGGAAGGTAAAGAAGTTGTGAACAAAAAATACTACAAACCATATCAGTAAACAAAGAATGCTGAAGCCATCAAGTTATCAATTGCTGCCGCCAGCCCCCTACAGTGAAGGCAAGCAGGCAGCCTGGCTGGCCTCTGCAGCCTGAGGGGACTTACAGTGTGAAAGGACAGGATACTGGCCCTAGATAGCTAGATGCTGGTCAAAGGAATGATTTCAATGAGCCTAAATGTTTGCTCCTTCCCATACACAGAAGAGCGCTAAATTATTTAATTTGAGATGCCTTGTTTTCTTCAGTTAACAAGTAATCTTTCAATGTCCCAACTACCTGGTCTTTGTTGTAACTCTCAGCTTTTAGGCTGTGCATTTATTTCAGCCGACAAAGTAGAAAAATAACATAAAAAATATATACTTTCAGGAAGCATACCTTGAAAGAAAGGAGAGAGTAAGCCTGTTGTTAGAGGAGAGTGCAGAGAGGAGGAATAGTTTGGGGTTTTGGTCTTGTTTGTTATTGTGATGGAAGAATCTTGCACATTCTTGTCAATATTTAAAATGCAGGTGAACATGGAGAAATTTCATAGAGTAAGGAAGCTGAAGGGATGGGGGATCCAGAGTGCTGGGGAAAACATCAACTCTGGATAACCGTGCCTCTAAGCTAGAGTTAATGATAGACTTGATGGATTCAGACACAGGGAAGGTGTAGAAGGGAGAGCAAAATATTAAGAGTTGACATGATACCTGTTTTCTCAGTGTAACAGAAAGCAAGGACATGGTGAAAGGGAAGATAACTCTTCACCAAAAACCCACCATCTCTTTCGCTCCCATCTAGACTACATTCGCCAATCTCTCTTTGTTGATAAGTGTGACCGTGCACATAATTTCTGGTTGGTGCTATGTGAGTGGAATTGGTACATTCATTTCAAGACTAAGTATTTAGAAAGTGGATATGCGTCTTCTCTTTCAGAGAAGCTGAAGACGGTTGGAAACAAAGCCCTAAGGGATGGCAGAGTCACAAAATGAAAGGTTCCAGGATGCTTGAATCACCAGTTGGAGGAAAGCCATCCACCAACCAAGAGTATGATATGATCAAAAAATAAACATCAGTTGTGTTTGTGCTTTTATCTATTTTCAGATCTTTCTGTTGTAACAATTTAGTCTTCTCTAACCACTAACAATTAACTTCTGATAAAGAAATCCATAGGTGGTGTAAAATGCTCAAAAAATGCTAAAGGTTTGGAAAAACTATGCTGAGAAATAGGAAAAGTTGTTGTCTAGAAACAGGTAAAAGAGCTGCCTTGTGGCTAAAGTTGGAGAACATAAATTTGTAGGTGCCTCCAGTCTGCGTGATCGTGTTTATTTTCCCAACAGCATTCACAAACCCAGGTGTAGGAGTGGAAAAGGCAGACTGTTATCGAGTTTCAAGTTGTTTCCACATCCATCAAGACCAAAGAGGATTTTAACAATGTCATGGGTTCCTAGAAGTCAAATCACAAGGAATAATGTTTCAGGCAGGCATGCCATGCTGTGTTCAGTACCACTGGTGGAAACGGTTGAAACACAGTGTAAAGTATCAGGAAGTGGAGGTGATAAAAGGCAAAGTTCAGCGAGTGGAGCAGGGGAATCTAGTGTAACAAAAAAAGCAGGAAATACATGACAGAAATGTAAGTGGGATCATCTCTTGGGTCTATTATTTCTTTACATGGTTTTCAAAGAAGCTTCTGTCATACCAGAACATAACTGTGGCTTTGAGTGAGTCACTGCAGTTCTCTGGAACTGTGTTTCCTCATTGATATAACAGGGTTCATTGCTGACATAGGGAATAATGTGTGCAAACGCTTAGCCCAGGGCCTCGAAAACAGTGATTGCTCTAAATAATATTTATCATTACTATTTATTATTAATAGTAAAAAGACAGAGTTCGGTTAGATCTTTAACCCCCTTCCTCTGTTAAAATTCTGGGAATCTGTATTTTATAGATCATTATCCCAGCTACTTAATGGTGGGTTGGGATGGCGAAAAGGAGTTAATATTAGCAAACATAATAAAGAGAGAAGTGAAATATACTTGTTATGCTAGATCCTTTGAGCACAAGCCAGAAGGGACAGGCAGGAAACGCAGCATCCTCCCAATGTGACTGCTACATCTGGAGAGGCTGAGAGAAAGGACATTTCAAACTCCAGGAAGTAAGAGGAAAAGTCAGATCAGGTCCAGTGGTGAACAGAACCAACTGGCCAAGACTGGCTTCCCCTCAGGCAGGACAAGAGCAGTAAAATATCTTGCACTTTTATGGCTTTAAATTCATCCAGTCTTGCCACTCATTTTACAGAGGAAGAAATGGACAGGTGCAGAGACTGACCAAAGCCATACTTTGGCTTCAGGGATGTGCAGAAGTAAACACTGTCCCCCCAAAGCTCCTTCTACCTAGCCTACAGAAATTGTCCCCAAAGTTTTGTACCCTTAGAATCTAGAGACCTTGGAGGGTGACAAGCAAATTGTATCAATTATCTTGTTATGAATTCATTTTCTGGATTCTTTCTTAAGAGACTGGATTAGGTGGGCAGTGGGAAAGAAGGAAGCGCTGAGCCTCAATGGACAGGAAACGACCTCCTCATTGTAGATTCTTCCACTGGTTCTCTTCACAGATTGCTTTTGTAACTTTAGTTCAAATGCAGCAATTTCCTTTCCTCCTCCCAGACATACTTCAGAAATAAAAACTGCCAAATGTGTAGGGAGAAAGGGAAGGCCAGGAAAAGATAAAGTATCCAGTTTAACTGATTATCTGAAATGCACCTGCCTGTGTGTCACCTGCTGTTCAACCCATTTCTTTCACTTATTTTTTGGGTAAATAAGAGATGAGTGAATTATGAGGCAAACATTTATTCTACAACAATGCAAGACAAGCAGAACATTTACTCTACAACAATGTCCCCAAATGCAAGGAGCTTGGGTTGGGCATATGAAGGTCTATAAACTCCTGTAAGATCCAGCCCTTGCTCGGCATGGTCTTCTGCAGGAAAGGAAATGATACGTGTTTTCAAATAATTACCATACAGAGGAGTAAATGAGACACTTAGTGGCATAAAAAGAGTAATTGAAGAGTTCAGGAAATGTACAAAAGACTTTTGACTGGGGCAGTGAGGTAGTCTGTGGTCAGGACATTCAAAGATTGGCAGGATTTCAAAGAGGTGAAGTAGAAGGAAGAGCATTAGCACAGGGGCAGCAGTAGGAATAAAACAGATCCAGGGAATTCTACATAGTCCAGCTCAACCAGATCACGGGGAAGATGAGAGCAGAACCTTAATACTGGGGCAAGACTGCAACTGTCCATGAATTCAAAGACAAGTATTTAGAGTGTGGTCCAATAGGGCAGAGTGACTCACGGAAGGGTGGAGCAAAGAGTGATGTGATCAAAGCAGTTTTGATATTGCCACGGAGAAACAAAACATCCTTTCTTTCTTCAGTATAAATAAAAGGAAAACAACTTTGGAGAACCTAGTACTCTGAGCTGTACTATTTTTGTCACTTTTCAAGTACATTTAGAAGTTGAGGATGTTTTACTGAAACTCATAAAATCTTAATGAAAATTTTCCAAAATGTTTACCCTGAACATCAACTTTTGTTCCTATTGTGTTCCAACCAGCCTTCGTGGTCACTGGTGCACATAAGGTAAGGAAGAAAGCTCTCTAAGCAGGTCACCAAGTCATACTCGGAGGCCATCTCATTTGACAGTGGCAGCTTTTAAAAATCTAATTTTCAGAAAACATTCTTTCTGTTATCATTTGTGGGATTTGAAAGATATAGGTGGATAATCAAATATGAAATTCCACAGAGGACATAGCACCATTTAAAGACTATGAGTCTAGAAAAATCTAAATTAAACAATCATTGTTCAAACAGTACCCACACCTCAACAGTGTTTCACTATTACAAAATATATTAGTAATCTTTTCATTTTGCTGGTCAAATTAAAAGATACCCCCAAATAATGCTTTAAAGTTTTGTTAATACATTATGTCACAATAAATTTTTACTTAGGAGGGAAACATTTTCCTAATTAAAACCAGAAACTATGCACTGTCTGCTGCATAAAGCAGAAATTTTACTTTGAAAGAATCACCATAAAGTTTTCAACTGAAAAATGGGAAACAAGAATACAGATGTAATATAGGAAGAAATATTTAACACAAAGAACCAGTAAGAACTGCCAACAAAAGATGAAAATCCTGAAAAACAAGAAAGAAAGAAAGAAAAAAAAAACCCATAGGGTCACATTCATGTCAAGACATGAAATTAGAGTTCTGAACAAACTGTGACCACAGTCATTACCTAAACATCCTCAGGTATTCAAACTGTCAGCTCTTCATGCTTCCTCTTCCTGAAATGTTGCTGAGATCAATACCCAGTCAGATAATACGGGAAGAGGTCTAAAGTCATTAGAGATTTCCTGGCTTGTAGCCATTTGGGCCCTTGCCTTTCTCACTTGCAGTTAAATCTGATCATCTGTCCCTCCTACATTTCTTTCCCCCATCCTGTCAACAATTATGAAACAAGGAAATATACAAAATGCCCTTTATTAGCTTCTTCGCTCTCTTTAACACAAATTCCAAATTGTCTTCTTATCTCAGAGGGAATGAGTCCTGATGGAATTTTCTAAGTATTTTGACAAGTATCTAAAACCACTTTTATATTACTGCTAGTTGAGCGCCATTCATTCCTTCCCTACCTTCCAAAATAACAATCCTGAAATTAGCCAGTCGTAGGGGTCTCAAACTTAATGACTAGTAATTTTCCCCGGAAACTTCAGATGAAAAAGATATCGTATTGTACACAATCAGATAGACTAACAGGCAGGCCATCTGACACATTTTTTCAAGCAAGCATGTTAAAAGCGAAGAGTTATAATTTTTAACTCCAATCCTGGACTTTAAAATTTCAGAGACACAGTGAAAGTACTATTGAGTGCACATACACAATTGTACTGTAGCTTTTCCATAGAAACTTCATTTTTAAAAATATATGATTGTGCTGGCTTTTTAAAATACTGAAGTACAAAATAGGAAACATTCTTGAAAGATAGATCATCTACTGCAGTCGTCAGGAAACTTTGTCTCTCTGTTGCTGAAGCAACAGTCTCTTCACCACAAAATTGTCAAGAACTACTTGAGCCCAAGTTAACCTCTTCCTTCCATAACCACAACAGTTATAGCCAACAGTTATACCCCATTCTACTACTGGGTAAGTAGTAGACTTACCATACTTACTTGACTATGCAAGATCTTACACTGGTCCCTAATTGATATCTTTATGTTTTACATTGTTAAACTCTAACCTTCTCAAAAGCAGGATAGCCATACTTTTTCTTTACCTAGAACTTGTTACTATATAATGCCTCACAAGTCCACAGAAAACCTCATTTAATAACTCAAGTGTTACATATATTTGATTCCTAATGCTCTTTCTAAAGTGTTGCTTCTGCACTTAGGACAGTGTAGTGTGTCTGATCATTGACAAGTAGAAAAAAAATCAAGTTTTGGGAAACCTAAGCAGAAACATCATCACAGTAAAAAAAAAAAAAAAAAAAAAAAAGGAGAAATTAGATAATGGTCTAGAAATTGCTTCCCTTCTCAAATAACTATAGTTGCCACTAACCTCTCTTCCTCCATGCCCTGCCCCCACCATACCCACAAAATTAAAGGGGGAAAAGCCTGGATAATTCATTCACAACATGCAAGAGCTAAATTATCTAGGCAACTGCATTTTTTGCCCAAATCTTCCCTTTTTGAATATAAAAAGAAAAATATAGAAGAAGGAAGAAAGCTAATATTTTGAAGTCTACTACCGGACAGGAACATCACTAGCAATTTTACATGTGTTATATCATATATTACCATCCACATTTTGTCAACAAGACACTGAGGCCCAGTGAGGCTGAATAGTTTAACCTAAGGACAAAGACTTTGGTTTCCTTTCCCCGACTACACTCAGCAAAATTTATCCCACAGTTCAGTCACTCATTGAAAAAACATTTATTGAGCACTTACCACAAGCTAGTCATCATTGTAGACATCAGAAATAAGAAAGTATGTGAGGCAGACCAAGCCCCTCATAAAGCTTACATTCTAGTGATGAAAGCAGAAAACAAATACCCAAACAGGATATTTGAGAGTTATAATAGTTTACCAATATGACTTACGTACAATGATAGTCAAGTATTTCTAAATATCTATGAGATTAAATAGTTACAAAAACAGAATGGGGGGGTGGTTATGAATGGTAACACTGTGGCCCTCTTGTCGAACTAAGCTAAGCCATTGCATCTTTTAACAAACAGAGGGAGAGAGAAGGAAGCAGAGTATTAATGCTGCTCAGAAAGTCTTTATAAAATAAAGTGACTGTGTGAGATATCAGAATGGACAGGGCCAACAATGTTGGTTCTCAAACTGCAAATTTTGCCTTTATTTGTTATTACTAAGGTACAGCTGCATTATTTGGAAAAATCAAGGGAGTGTTGTAACTCAACATAATCCCCCTATGAGTAACACAAGACGGTTTCAACATCCTCATCACAAGGTTTCCCATGCTGCACATGGTGCCCATTGGGCAAAGGCATCCAGCACTCAGTCCATGGCCAGCAAGAACTATAGCACTCAGAGATTAGAGTGGGAAGTAGCTATCAGGAAGTGTTTGGCCCGAGTGTGGCAGTTCTCATTACCCTCCACACTCCTAAATGAAACTTCACATCTATTAAACTTGGGAACATATGCAAAATTCTAAGTTTTATTTTAAGCAATGAAGACTCAGTGGAACTTACCCTTCCTTCCCTCACCTATTTCTACAAGTATAAAAGTTGACTAAATTAGCTAGGAGCCATTTCTATAGCTGCCCCCACCCCCATGATATTTATGTGTTGTGTCATTTGGGTTGGCCCTTGTCACTAAGACCTGGAGAGAATTTGCATTTGTAAATTACTTTGGAACTCCAGAGGAACACAGTTTTAGCATTAGATGGAAGACAGTCCAGAGACCTAAGGCTAAGATCAGGACTTCATTCACAGGGCTGTACCTTCCTGCTGGAGCACTCTTTGCAAATCTATTTTTGCTCCTTTAAGTTACTACGTGGGGAGTGGAGGCTGTGTTAATTTCATCAGTGTACACTTTCTATTTCCTCCTAGAACTGTCACACTCCAGCAGTTAAGATCCTCAAAGAAGCCTCAATCCCCTTCTAGAATCTTTCCCTCCCTTGATTCAGAAGGGAGCAACAGTCCTTATCAGACAAGCGACATCCACAAGCCAAAAGTTTGTAACAAACTTTGAGTTAGATACCAACCCTAGCCCAAAAGTCCTGCCTCTTAGCTAAGGAGGTAAGTGTATTACACCCCATCGCCCTCCAAAAGAGCTAAACCCTGTATAAGAAGGAGCCCACGTTTCTGTCGATGGGGAGAAATTCTAAATCTTTCCGAAGATTCCGCCGCCACCCCAACACCGGACTCACCGGGTCAGAGAGAGACCACTCCCCCCGCTACAACCCTGGGGGCGGGGGCGGAGAGGGTCTCCCAGGAAGCACACACCTGAGGTTGATCCTCTCGCGCGAGGGGAGACAGAGCAGGAGCGCCCGGTTCCTCCGGCAGGGGCGGAGTCTCTGCCTCCCCCCCGAATCAGAGCCGCGGCCCCGGTACTCGAGGCGCGCGTGCTTGTCACCGGGGGCAGGCAGGGCGACTGTAACCCGACGCGCCCAGCGCCGCCGCGCCCCCGCCTCCCCGGCAACTTGCTCCTCCCGCTCCCCTCCCCGAGGGCCGACCCCGGCCGCGCGGCCGCCACATCCCGCAGAATACCTCGGGCCCAGGCTCCTCTGGGCCGGCGGGGAACCGCGGAAGTGGAGGCGGGGGACCCGGCGGGGGGAAGGGGTAAGCGTTGCGAACCAGCGAGCGAGCAAGGTCTCCGCCGCCCAGTGAACGTGACTAACGGGGACGCGAGGACGATGGGCCCGCCGGGTGGGGTGGCGGCGCGGCGGACGATGGGTCCTCTCCCCAGGCTGTGGAGCACCGGGCGGCACTCCAGGCGCTCCGCCTCGCCTGGCCAGGCGGCTGGCGGGCCGGGAAGCCTCAGCTAGGCTAGGCCGGGAGAGGACGGTGGAGGTGACCGATTTCCTCTGCCCCCCCATCCCCGTGCGGCCCGCCCTCGCCACCTGAACAAGACAGAGAGCACGCCCGCCTGCAAGCTGGCGGGGCTGGCTTACCTGATTTCTCGTCCCCTGCCCCCGAATTTGGTTTCCCCTACTCCGCAGGCAGGCTTCCCCTGGCCTAGAAACGCGTCTGGGAGGCGGGCGGACCCCTGGGACCCCGTCGTCAGAGCCCAAAGCCCTCGCCCCGGCTCCCCCCCCCCCCCCCCGCCCCGCGCACTCTGGAGAAGCACCCGGCCTCCTGACCCTCGCCTGAATGTCGGCGCGGGGACCCGCAGGGAAGACCAGGCCCAGGCATCGGGGTAGGATGCTGAGCACAGGCTCCTCAGGCCCAGCCTCGTACAGGTGGGGGGAGGGGAAGAGCCCGGGTAGCAAAGCAGCAGGCTTCCCAGTTGCACCCCTAAAACCGACCCTGCCCACTGAGCATGCCCAGCTCACTTGTTGGAACTACAACAGCTAGGCAGGCAGGCGAGCCCAAGGGGACCCAAGGAGGGCGCAGGTGGTGTTTAAATGGACCCATTTCTTTAAGGTTTTTCCTCTGAAGATCTCTGGGAGTTTTACACGTAACGTTTCTACCGTGGTGTTGGAAAATACCCAGGGAAGGTTTGGAAAGGCCTTCCAAAAAGTGGCAGCCTTTGAACTGAAATCCCAGGGGTGGGTTTTTCTTTTTTTCAGCCAATTATTTACTAAGACATTTACTAATTTCTTTAAATACCAAAGAATTATTATAATTGACCCAGAGGAATATGTAGATTTATTGCACCCCAAACTCTTAATAACAGGAAACCTGCCTATCCAATGGGTAGTGTATCCAGTGGAACAGTGGTTCTCAGCCTTGGATACACATTACAGATGGGGGACGGGAGAGGGGAGTGGACGTTAAATGATCGATGTCCGGTTTCCATCCCCACACGAACTGAATCAGTCTGTGGATGGAACCTGAAAATCTTTATATTTTAAAACTGTGGGTCTCAAAGTGTGGCTAGGGGAGCGAGCAGAAGTCAGCATCACCAGAGAACTTGCTAGAAATGAAAATTCTCGGCCTCGCTCCAGACTACCTGATTCTTAAACTTTGGGACCGGGAGCCTAACTGATTGAACAAGCCCTTGGGGAGATTCAGATGCACACTACTGTTTGAAAACACAAGATTCACACAAGCACCCAGGCAGGGTTGAAAACCCCTGTGATAGACCATTGGTTTCACTTTTTTTTTTTTTTTTCAAATCCTAAACATTTGTCTAGAAGAGTAACATGTTACACAGAAAAGGAATAATCTAGTTGAATAGAGGTGCCAAATTCTGGATTTCCTGCCCTCCCACTAACTCTCCCAGAACAGTTCAGTGATTGGAAATGGTGACCACCTACTATTATTCACTTTTGTACTCTGGTGCCTAGCACAGTGCCTATAACATAATAGATGTTTGATCATTGTTAATTGACTTGAAATGAATACTTAAGTGAACGATTTGTTTGAGGCCCTATTATGTATACTGTTTATTTTCCCCACATGTCCTAGTCACCTTGCTAAGCTAACAAGCCAGCAGGGATTCAGTTCTCATCAATAATCCATGATCATTCATGATGGTACAGTCCAAGTCAGACCCTGATGGAACAGAAAATGGGAAGAGGTAGAAAATGTTGAGGTGGGAAAAGTCAGAAGCACTGGACATGATTTCACTTGCCAAAATTGGGGCCCAAAGCAACCAAAGGAAAGCAAGAAGGACCTAAGCATGGGTGGAATTCAGGAAAGGAATCAAAGGAAGAAAGGTGTGTATGGGAGGGGTTAAGGGAGGAGAGATAAGAAAGCTTAACATGATAAGCCTACTCTGACCTTTTTCTAAACAGCCCACCTGAGCCCTCCTCTTCCCCAGGCTCCATATATATATATCTAATCTCAACTACAGCCTTGAAAAATTTTAATTAGAAATTGTTGTGAAATAGTTACTTCCAACTGCTGTGTGAAAACATAGCCCATTTGAAATTACTCAATATAAGTTAGGCATCCACTTTTATTCAAGGCCAAGTGGTTTAAAAAAAAGTTAATTTTTAGAGAGATATGCTAGATAATTTCAAAATGCAGAAGTTTATGATACTTCTTTAAGACCCACAGAGACTTACAAAATCAAAATTATTTCCTATTTACTCCATCACTATTTTCTAGATGGAATAAAGTATGAAAATGAATTTTTCTTTTTAGCCTTCTACATAATGCTTTAAAACTTAAGATACTATTTATGAACACCTAAAGTAGCATTCCACCTCTATATCTCTGTCCCTGTATCTTGCTTATCATGACAAGAATTCCACTAAAAGAGTTTGGTTGCTGATTGGCGTATCTAACAGGAGTGTAATTTCCCACATGTCTAAGCAATTTATTTTCGTTATTAAGATAATTTTGCGGGGAAGAGGGGAATAATCATTAATTTAGGGATTACCTTTAGAATTAAGTATTACACTAGATCCACACACAAAAAAAACTTTGCCTATACACATATACACTAGCTACGGCCTCTCATGGAATTAAAACAAAACCAAACTAAACACGTCGAAGCCTGAAAAGGGAGAAAACTGAGTGAAGGTGGAGGAGAGGAAGCACTTATCATAACCGAATTAAAAACATGAAGTAATTATTTCAGCAGAAGGCAGTCTACTGAAGACCAGCCTCGGGGAAGTTACTCTTAAGTGTTTCTCCTAGTCATTATAAGCATGACTCAGCATTTGGAATGAAACTATGTTTACTGTCTTTCAGACTGAGGGTGTCAGATAACTTTGGTGCTACCTAACCCTTTTCTAGTCTGCCTAAGAAAACTTGAGGACTGTCATGGGTTTGCAGCCTCACATGGCTACCAAAATCTGAAAAGCTTTCCCCTTTTCATTTGTTTCTATGTTAACAAAGCCTAAGTTTGCCCACCATTAATTTATCTTGCTTTTGTAGCACTATCTGGTAAATTTAGGTTATTTTCTGTATTCCAGTATAACAAAATGAGCAAGAAGTTCTTCCCTTCCCAAGCCCAGAGAGTGAGTTACCTGCTACTTAGACATCGGAAACCCAACTGCTAGGGGTGAACTTTCCCCAACATGGGGAACCTTCCAGTGACAATTCTATTACATGCCTTTTATGACCATATCTGCATCATGCCCAGGGTCCACTGTTTTATGCCCTGCCCATTTCTAGAGAGAAACAAAATTTCATTGGTTACCAAAGCTCATAATCAAATCTATGGAATGTAAGGAACAAAAGGGGCCATAAATGATATTAACGCCCACACTTTTGTTTTACAAAGGATGAAACCAAGGCCCATAGGTATAAGTACTTTACCTAAGCTTACAAAGTTAGCTAAACCTAGAGCCAAGACTAAAATGAGAAACTGCTTGGTATAGAGAACAGTGTTCTTCAAATCTATCCTCTTCTAAGTTCTTCAACTGTGGCCAGTCTTCCCAGAGTCTTGGTTTCCTCATCAGTGAGGATGTTAATAGCGAACATTCAATATTATTTACTCTGTGTCGGGCACTGGTCTTAACAAGGTGTATGTAATCTTTAATCCTCAGAATAACTATGAGTTTTTTCATTTCTTTTGCTTTCTTTTTACAAACAGGAAATTGAGGCACAGAATTGTTAGGTAACATGCCCAAGATATCTTAGCTAGCAACAGCCAAACTGGGATGGAATGGGATAATAAATGTCAAATGCCTGACATATAGGTTGTCAATAAAAGTATCACCAATTTCATTTCTCTTCCCTAACCCCCAGGCATTCTGACCCTTGGTCCAACATTGGGCCAAGACACCTTTGTTCTGAGCTCTGATTGCTGTGTAGGCTCACGTCTTTCTTCCATTCTATTATTTTAGTAGTTTACATAACTTAGGAAGTACTGTATGCACCTATAATTTTATCCACTATTAACAATAGTTAAAACATTAAGAAGATAACCAAGCATTAACGACTACAAGTTTACTATCACCAAACTAACAAAATCCCTAATATACAGTTTCTAAAAGATTAGCAATGCTGTCCATGAAAATCTTTTAAAAATCCTTGAACAGGACCGGACCAGTACATTCGGGGCTTGGAGATAAGGGCAGCTCATTTATCACTTAGTGGGCCTCCACCTCCTTGTTACTTGAATTCTTGAAAGCAGGATTATAGACATTTAAAAATATCCAACAGAAACTCTTCCCACGTCATTGATTCTCAGAGTCAGAATCAAGAATGAGATGAAAATACAGTATATGATCCCTGAAAGGATGAGATAAAAATACTAAATATATTTTAAAAGGGTACTTGAAGTTTTATTTCTGCTTTACAAGAATCTGGGAAAAGTATTTTTAAAATAAAATTTTAAAGCATCAATATAAAGTGGCACCAGGAAACTTACTTAGATTTAAAGGTCTTGAGGGTAAAGGAAATGTGAACTCCTTCCTTGGGCAGGCATCTACTCTGTTCCTAGGACAAGGCAGCACTGAAAATAAGCTTTTGCAAATGTTTGTGATATAAATCGAGTAATGTCTCTGGAACATAGCCTCCTATTTAATAGCAGGAGGAAAGTTGTGGGTAAGCAGAAATGTCCCAAGAAACTCATGCAGAGAACATACATAAGTATTAGGTTCTGACGTGGAGCTGAAACAAAATGGAGTTAACTCTGGTTATGATTTAGTGAAAGAGGTGACTGAGCCAAGAGTAAACAGCCCAGGAAACTGGAGATTGTTCAGTTCCATCTCTGAATACCTGTTACATAACCTGGAGACGGCTTAAATCTCAGCAGTAAATACTTGAAACAGACTTGACCACAGTCTGTAATGTTATTATGTGATTTCTTTTTTAAATGAATGAATCTGAACAGCAAAATATAGAGCAACAGTAGCAATGGGTGGGGTTTGTGTCTGTGCGTGATTAGCTTTAAAATGAGAAGAACACTGTGTCTTAACTCAGCAGCCTTGAAGCACATGGGCATTGACCTAATTTCTGCTAAGCCAAGAGAAAGTCCCTTTACACACAGGGGTGTGGGCCAGAGAGTAACAGGTGCTGTTTCCTCAGTAAATACCTTGGACTCAGAAGGGAATCTCCTTCATTCCTCCGCTATTAGCAAAAGCATCATGCAAAGCTGAAAATGAACCATAGAAAAGTAGAGCATCTTGTTCTGTTATCTTTATCTGTTTATTTTCGAAATAGCTCTTTAGGGGAGGGGAGTGGTGGTGCTTAAAACAGAAGAGAGTGATTCAGTGTAACCTTCATCAAGGAGAAATTTGACAACTAAATGGAAAGCCTGTTATTTTAAAAATTTGTTTTACTTCAATAATAAAAAAGTCATCTAGTTAAAAAAAAATTCTAGATCACACTATAAATAGATAATCCCTTTTCCTTGCTGCTTAACGTTTAACTGTGGTCAAGTTTCTTGAGAACTGAGACAACTTGACATGTGATGAAAAGCTAGAAACTGGTGTCAGGGCATCTGAAAATTGTTTTTGTTTCTAGTAAATTTAGTGTCTGTGTATGCTAAATATATCTTTCAATAGTCAGATATGGAGGAAGACATTTTTTCCTGAGCATGTGCCCTTCACTATCAACCTGATCCTCTTGGGAACTTGAAATAGAGTAAAATTCCAGCCCTCCTGAAGACCGTCTTCCTGCAGTGGGTCTCAGAGCACCACAGGGTGGAATTCCAGCTTTTCCATTATCTTCCTTACCCTAAACACAATTTACATTCCTGCTTTTGGGCTATGCGAAAAGCAAATTGTCCTCAAGTTTATGGAGCTAAAGTAAAGACTTAAAAGCTGTCCTGTGGTGGGCAGAATAGTGGCCTCCCTGGGACTTCTGAATGTCACCCTAGGAGGGGGGAGTATTAGTGGATATGATTTAACTAAGGAGCCCCAGATGATGAGGTTATCCTGAATTATCAGAGTGGACCCTAAATGCAATCACACGTGTCCTTCCTTTTAAGAGAGAAGTAATAGAGGGGTTTTACACAGATGGAAAAGTAGAAGACAGTGTCATGAGGGACGCAGGCTGGAGACAAGCTCAAGAATGCCAGCAGCCAGCAGGAGCTTGAAGAAGCAAGGAATGGATTCCCGCCCCTCCAGATCTGCTGGAGAGAGTAAGGTCCTGCTAACCCTAATTTCAGTCCAGTAATGCTGATTTTGAATGTCTGGCCTCTACCGGA
The DNA here is from genome assembly GCF_048773025.1 of Camelus bactrianus. Classification (NCBI taxonomy): domain Eukaryota; kingdom Metazoa; phylum Chordata; class Mammalia; order Artiodactyla; family Camelidae; genus Camelus; species Camelus bactrianus. The sequence goes on along the minus strand of NC_133543.1, from coordinate 41,228,043 downwards.
TCCTCCTTCAAGCAGAACTTCTTGCGCCAGTTGCTGGAAGCATTTTCAGCTTCAACTCTTTTAGAATTTGCCTCTACTGCAGAAAGCTTCCTCATTCAAGGTCATTCCTTTCCTGGACTAGTCCTTACCCTGTGGTTGAATGAAGCAGGGGTATAAAGGCTTAGCTGGATAATTGGGAAATAACTCCAATGGCTCCAGAACTCCCTTACAGGGGGTGACTGAGGTTCTGCTGGGCTTGCATCACAGTTGCGCTTCTCCCTCCACCCACTCTTGCTTCTGCACTCCTCTTCTCACAAGTACCCCTAATAGTAACCTGCATGCAATACTCTGTCCCAGCATCTGCTTCCAGAAAACCTAAGCTGCATCAGGGCCCTTCATAAAAAGGAAGCCCAGGTAACCAAAACCCTTGAGTTCCACAGAATTTTAAAATCATTCTTCCTCCTTATTCTGATTTCTCCACTTAGATTATACATTTCTGTCCAGCTCAAATAAAGAACCATTGCCTGGAGACTCTGTAATCTGCTCTCCATCTCAGGGCACAAGGCTTCGCTGAACCACATATATAGTTCAGGAGTATGAGTTGACGCATTTCCCCCTAAACCCTACTTCCTTTCAAATTTTTCTAACTTACATGTTTCTGATTTTAGTCAATCCAAGGCTATTTGCTGAGCATCACCTACGAACCAGGCACTATTCTATTATTCCAGGGATACAGGGCTAGGTGCTCTTATCACACAGTCCAGATTGCAGCATGTGATATACTCTAGATTGACCTTTACATAGGCCTCCCAGGCAAGGTAAATGAATTAACTAGGCTAGATGTAAGACAAATAAGGAGTGGTGGGTCTGGGGCAAATTGGAGAGCGCCTACCACACCTAAAGAGGTGAGCTCTCTACCTAAACCTGGTGATCAAACTGTGTTACTAGCTAGGAAAACATATATTATATGCTTGCTTATGTGATATAAGATGAAGTCTGCATTATCACCTCGGATTTATTTTTGCCCCAAATATTTAACCTAAATTAATCAAGCCTTTAGATCTGAATTCTAGCCCACAAATGCAATGCATGTTTTAATTGGATCCTGGCTAGAATAGAAAATGAACGAGGGGAGGGTAGAGCTCATGCTTAGCATGCATGAGGTCCTGAGTTCAATCCCCAGTACCTCCTCTAAGAATAAGTAAATAAACCTAATTACCTCCCCCCACCCCCGCCAAAATGAAAGAAAGAAAGAAAATGAATGGAAAAGAAATTTTGGAAACAAGGGGGAAATTTGAATATGGACTGAGTAAAGATGACCTTAGAGAATTACAATTGATTTTTCTTCTTCAGAGTGATAATATCGCAATTATGTACAAAACTGTCCTTATTATAGAAATGCATGCTAACATATTTAGGGGTGAAGTAATATAACATTTTAAGATAGTTCAGCAAAAATATAAATGTATAGATATAGAGATTTGATTTTATAATAAATACGGCAAAATAATAACAATTGTTGAATCCAGAGGTAGATGAATAGATATTTATTTGTAATTCTACTCTTCAGTTTGCCTTAAGATTTTCATAATCAAAATCCTGAGAAAAAAGAAATGGGGCATGGTTTATATAGCTCTTGTCCATCACTGTCATGGGGGAGTTAGGCCGTGTTACTTGATACTCTAAATTTTCAAAAGAACCCAGAAATCTGGAATTTTTATACAAAAGGCTTTTCCCACTTAAGAAAATATTAGCAACCAAATCTAAAAACAAATAGTAACAACAGAACCTCTGTGCAGGCCTGATACAATGCATTTGGATGCTAAAGCTCTAGACACGAATTCCCCTTCTCTGAGATCCCTGCAACTTAACCCTTTCTTCCACCTTGCTCTCTGACCCTCCATCCCTGGTTTTCTTGCCTCTCAAAGTGACTTCTAGCTAACTTAGTCCTTTTCTCACTCTTGCTCTTCTTTTTTCCCAACTGGCCTCTGACGCTTTACAGTTTCATTGAGCAGTTGGTGGATAATGCGAAAATTAATCAGGCTATGGATTTCTCTGGAGTATCAGATGATTTAGCAAACCGAGAATTGTTTAATAATTATCCTAGGGCACTAAACATTATCCTAATGATCTAAAGTAGTTATTAAACCTTCCCACTTAAGATTATTAAATTGCAACATCTGTCTTCAGGAAGGATTTCTATTGCATGTAATATTTGCAAAACATTTACAACTGCTTTTAGTTGTATCTCAGGCCCTATGATAAGTTTATAGTTTTTCCCCCCCTTTACTTAATGGCTGAAAACACTAGGCATGGAGTCCTAAAGGTAACTCGAGTCCTCTGTAGGAGAAGGAATTAGACCTAGGCAAGCTTCCTGGATGACAGGCTGCTGCTTATCCAACTGTACCACATTCTCTCCAGCCCTCGTTTGCTTTATTAGCTAATTACCAGGCTGCATATTCAACCCAAGTTTCAACTATATTAAGGGCTATTTACTAGCTAAAATCAATACCCCTTCGATTAGACATCTGGCGTGGCTTTTGGTAACTAAGCATTTTTTGGGCTTCACTGCTTTTACTCCATCAGGGAGGTGGGAAAGTGCTTTGTTTTGATTTTTTACACTTAGTGGCTACTGCTCTTAGCAATAGAAGATAAAAGGGCAGGAGAGACTCGCTTTGCCACAGCAGAGAATAGGAACAAACATGTAATATTTACTGCACAAGGAAAGGGGCAAAGAAAAATATAATAACGAACAGTGATTTTACTATTTTTAAGGCTCTTTTTTCAACTAGATAAATCTCTTTGTATTTATGCCTGGTGCCCCAAGCACCATATTAGCCTTAAAAATAAAAACATAAATCAAATACACTCTCCAACTTGGTTAAGTTGGAAAGAGACAAAATTGAAACAATAATTACTATAAAAGAGTGAGAAGAGCAAAAAGTAGATGTGAAACTGGGTTTTGACATAGCATAGAAAAGGGAATGATTTATTCCTTCTAGAAAGAAAAATGCCCAAAATGCCTTTTTGTTGGTAATGATGGTGAAATGACAGAAAGTCCCTTTTTAATACGGGAATTTTATTATGAAAGTATAGTAGTTCTGCTTTATCACTGGGGGAACATTCCAAAACCCCTAGTGGATACCTGAAACTGTAGATATAATACTGAACCCCATATGTACTATGTGTTTTTCTATACATGCATACCTATGATAAAGTTTAATTTATAAATTAGGCACAGTAAGAGATTAACGAAAGTAACTAATAATAAAATAGAACAATTATAATAACAATATACTGTAATAAAAGTTATGTGACTGTGGTCTTTCTCTCAAATTATCTTATTGTACAAATTTAATGCCTTTTCCACCTTAACCAAGAATTTACCACACACTGTGTCTGAAACTTTTGCAGTTTGAGGTGCAACAGCAAAACTAGCATGAATTTCTTTTCCTTTCTTCACAAGTTAACAGATAGAAGATTGCTTCTTACTGTAGATCTTAGCAACCTCAGCATATGATTTTTTTTCTTTCTGTATTAGGTCAAGAACTTCCAGCTTCTCACTTTATGGCCCCTTTTTGGCATATCTGAATTGCCAGCATCACTACTTTCGTGCTTTGGGGCCATTATTAAGGGAAATCCTGGAACACAAGCACTGCAACAGTCTATCTGATCTGATAACCTAGATAGTCACTGACTACTGGGTGGGACACGCTGGACAAAGGGATGACTCACACCCCAGGGACGAATGGAGACAGACAGCTTGAGATTTCATCACACTACTATGAACAGTGCACAATTTAAATTTTATAAACTGTTTATTTCTGGAATTTTCCATTTAATATTTTAGGACTGCGGTTGACCATGGCTAACTGAAAGTGTGAAAAATAAAACTATGGATAAGGGGGACTGTCACTGTAATCCACGTTCATTTTGAAATATATAGACAAAGAAGAGTAAGAAACCCCTATAATCCCACCACTCAGATCACAATTAACCTCTGCTAATAGTTTGCTGTAAACATTTTAAGAATGTTTTCTATTATATATATGCACAACTTTCTAAAATAATTAAACCAAAAATATGTGAAGACATAGGCTTTGAATCAGATCATTCCAAACCAGATCTTGCCAGTTATTACCTTCATGACTTTGGACAATCTGCTTAATCTCTCTGAGATTCAGGTTTCTCATCTGTTATATATGGATAATGATACCTACGCCTCAGTGGGTTGTTGTAAAGATAAATGAGATGATAGAAATACAACTCTTAGAACAATCTCTGAGGCATATAAAGCACTCAACATGTTCATTCATCTAACAAGTATTTATTAAGAGCTCTCTGATTAAGCACTTAGACTACATTAGTGAACTAAATATGGTATTTATTTTAAATATTATCATTAGTATTATCATGCCTTGTGAATCCTCTTTCATTTAACAATGTAGGGAATATCTTTCAATGAAAATAAACATATAAACATGGATCCATATCATCATTTTTACTGGCTACACAGCGTTTCAATGGGAATGTATGTCACAAGCTATTCAGCCAATCTCCTATTCAAGGAACTACAAAGATGGTTTCCAATCTGTATTGTAGATAACACTGCTTTGAACATCTTTGTATCCATGTCCAAATGAATCCATAGCATTCCTCCCAGAATGCTAATGTGAACATTTTCATGAACCACAACACCAGATAGGATTTTCAAGGAAGCAAACCACTGTTACCTCTTAGCCCACTCTTCCAATGCCTACTCAACCCTCTCTGTGCTCCTAGGAAAAGTATAGAACTACAGTGCTGCTTGATACAAAGTTGTTGACTGTTTTTTGTTTTTCCTTTTTTTTTTTAAATTTAATATATGTAAAAATAACCTGGAACACTTGTTTAAACATGCTTGTTCCTAGAAGTAAAGGGTACCCACATAGATTCTGTCTCTGTACAAACAGGTTGGGGACTAAGGATTTGCATCCTAATGAGCACCCCAAGCTAATTTGAATGGAGATAGTCCTCAGACTACACCATGTTGAACAACTCTGCTATAGTCTCGTGCTCCTCAAAGGGCAGTTCCTGTATAAGCAGCAAGAGCTTGTAACCCAGGTGCTTACTAGAAATGCAGGATCTCAGACCTCACCCCAGACCTACTAAACAAATCTGCTCTTTAAAAAGTTCTCTGAATGATTCACACGCACATTAAATTTTGATAAAACCTGTCCTGTAGTTTAATTGTCAATAAATAATCTGTGAGTAGATCCAAAGCAGAAAAAATTTCCCATGAAAAGTAGAAGTCCTATCCATTTGGTTTTGGCAGGAGCGGGGTGGGGGAACGGTATTTAGAATTCATACAATATTGGATACTGAGAATACATAACAAGAAGCCTTGAATCTCACATTTTTCCAGTATCACTTGAATAATCTGGGGGAAAAAAATCCCAGAAGGATAAGCCAGTGGCATATGAGACTCCTTTACTAATATTCCAGGAAAAATGATGAGGAAAAATGAAATCTAAATGATCTATTCATAGTTCTCTGGTTATGCCCATCTATGTGGATATCAATTTCTAACTCTTTTCTAGGTTTGAATGACTTTATGAGAGATCGAAGCAAGAAAGATTTAAACAGCTTCCAGTATGATCAATAGATGCTAAATGAAGTAAAATTAGTTTGGGTTTTATTTCTCTTATCAGTTTCTATTGATGAACCTTTCAAATTATAAAGTTATGCAGCTGAAACCAAAAGCAAATAGGGGAAATGATGGAGCTTTTATTTAGTATCATTAGATGGTATTTTAAGAGGTTCAAAATTAGTAGAAATATATCTTGTTAAGTCACAAATTTCATTGTATTAATCTCTTATAGGAAACTGTTTGGAAATAACCATCTTGTAATCAAATCTGAACATTTGTTAGGATATTGAGAATTTCATTACATAGTTAAATAATTAGATAGGTATGGTGGGATTTGGGATAAACCCAAAGGAAAAATAACATATGTTGAATCAAGTAACAATTTTATATCCCGCAATTTCTTGCGTTTCAAATATCCTTACAAAAACGTTTCAAAGTTTGTTAGACCTTAAAGATGCAATTTAACTAGTTGTCCTCATTCTCTAAGTTTATTTTAAATTAAGCAATGTTTGGCTTTGGTTAACAAAAAAAGAGAGAGAGAGGAGAGAGACAGACAGACAGACAGACAGAACTAACCATAGAGCCATAGAGCACTTATAAGTTTTTGATTGGTATTCAAACGTATATGTCTCAATGTTCATTTCACCATAAAAAATACTTGGGTAAAATCTCTTATAGTGCAAATTTAAGCCTATTCTGTCTCTTTGAACTCTTCCTTGGTGATAGGGAGGATGAGGATGATTTAAAAAGACAGAGTTCAAGAAAAAGGAAAGCAGAAGGGAAGTGGAAGAGATGCAGATGAGACCAGTCAGTAAGGATATGCTAAGTCACTCGGATATATAAATTTAAAGGCAACAGTAACAAGAAGAAAAAGAGCTGAAATTCTAATTCTTTTCTTATTAAAACTGAAAAGAAATGCTATTTCTTCCTGAAACTCAGCTTCATTATCAGCTATAATGCTTCATGGTCCATTTGTCTGGTCAGAGAGAATGGGTCTCTGTGGAAATCTCTTGGTTGCCACTTTCTGATTCATGGTGTAATATTTCTCAAACGTTTAATATTTGTACATCTCCCTCATTATTTTTGCTTCCTTCATTAACATTTTTCTTCAAATCAACTTACTTTCTAAAAAGTTCAACTTCTTCCTAAGAAATAATGTCCATGAATTACACATTAATCTAAACAAATTAAAATAAATTAAAAATTTTAAATGTCCATATGCACCTAAAAGCATTTCATGAACCAACAGCATTTGGCAAATCCTGATATAATAAGTGCTCCATAAATATTTGGTAAATTAAGGAACAAATCTTCACTTATTTTTAGTAGCTTGTTTATGAACTTGAATATACAAGATATAAATGGAAAATCATTATCTATTCATCAAGATTTTGCTCCAAATCATCAAATCAATCATAATTTTTTCTTCTGGCATCTATTTAATTTTATACAACCATTCTCAGAGTTTAGCTAATTACTGATATTAATCAAATAGTATTTTGTAACTTTTCAGTGATCTGTTTTATTGATCATTCACCTTGCAAAGAATGAGATCTAAGAAAGAAAAAAAAAAATGAAACAAAACCAGAAAGTGGTCCCAAACCAAATTCTTTTGAGTAAAATTGATTGATTCATCCTTCAGTGAATACCTCTGTGTGAGGCATTGTGCTAATTTCTGAAAATGCAAAGATAAATAAGACAATCTTGACCTCAAACTGCTTAAAATTTCATGAGGAAACAAGGCAGTTAAACAGATAAATGTCATTCATGGCAATAAATGTTATAAGAGAGGTATGTATCAGTGCCTCAGGAGTACCAAGGAGTGAGTGACCAACAGCACCCAAGGATGGCCAAGGAGAAGTCTCAGTGGAGTCAGGTAGTAGCTAAACTCCAGGATCTGGCACCATACGAGGTACTCAAGAATCATTTAGAAAACTCATGAATAGTGAAAGAATAGAGTCAGACGTTAACCAGTTGGACAAACAGGAAAAGAATCAACCCAGATCTAAGCTGTCCAGTATGCCAGGCAAATCAGTGTGAACTTTGGAATAAAGTGATATAAAACACGTGGAAACTTCAAAATATTCTCATTTAATTTTAAACCACGAATCCTAATACATTGGTTTAAGTAATATTTTTCATTTTCCAATATGATTTCAAAGGATGAGTTATTTTAACTCTTATACAAGTGAGATTATTGAGAAAGTATCAAATAGGGTAGAAAACCTGTCATCCGATGACAGCTCTACCAGTACCTGGCCCTGTCCTAAGCCAAACTTCAGCCTCTCTGGGTCTGAATTGTTCTCAGCTTCGGAAGTATCTCACTTTGGGTTGTAGTTGCAAAATATATTGAGTCTAACTACTTCTCCCCAGTGTGCTCCTACCATCTTTTGCAGATATTATTGAAATAACCTCTTACCTTGGCTCATTGCTGACTTTCTTGCCCCCATTCACTCTATTCTCAACTCAGCAGCCAGAATACTCCTGTTAAGTAGTTAACAGTTCAGTAAAACCATCCCTCTGCTTAAAATCTTCCAATAGCTTTCCATATCAGTTAGAACAAAAGCCAAATTCCTTGCCATGGTCACCACTTACCCTATCTACCTAATCTCATTTCCCATCACTCTTACCTGCCTTCATTTCATTCCAACCCCAGGATATCCTTGCTGCTTCTTAAAAAAAGCACTTCCACCTCAAGAACTTTGGAATTTACACTTTCTATTATATCTGTAGGAGGCCTCTCCCTCCACCCCTACATCTTCCTTCCAATGTCACTTCCTCAGTGAGGCCTTTCCTCACCACCCTATTTACAATTTTATCCCTTACCAGCATTTTCTAACACCTTTCCCTGGTTTATTTTTTTTCCCACAGCCCTTAGCACTATTTAGAGAACAATACATTTTGTCTTATTTATTGCATTTTTAAAAAATCTTCCCATATTAGAATGTTAGTGCCACAATAGTAGGGACTTATGTTTGTTTTATTCAAGGATGTGTCCTCAGTGACTTGAAGAGTGTCTGGCACATAAAAGCCTCAAAAATATTTCATGAATGACTAAAGTATTTAATGAAAAGTAAATATTTGAATTAGATGTCCAACTGTTGAATAATAGCATGTGTGGTCATTATATTGCCTAGAAAATAGGAGCACATTAACTCATCATCATCATAATGTAATTTCTGAATCTAGTTAGATATTATGTAATACCTTCACATTTTTAACAACATATATTAAAGACCTATCAATCCCTTCTGGGAATGTCACTGTTATTTAGAATATTATGGAATAATTGATGACATTCTCCGTTTTTAAAAATACAAACAGCACTGAAATTATAATCATTTAAAAAGTAAGTATTCATTAAAAGTAATGCTAGTATTAAATAACCTTAGAAAAAGTTTTTAGATCTCATCCACTTTGAACGTAAAAAGCTGCTTTCTTTTTTAATAAATTTCACCAATAACATAATGCTGATAAAGCCACTGAAGTGTCACAGAGCTACAGAGCTAGAAGGTAATTTGAGATCTTTTCCATGAAGCATGTGAATGTCTAAACTAGTCAGTATCCACATATTTCTTAGAATAGAAAGACATTTAGATATATATATAAGAAACATTATGAATACTTTCAGATAATAGGTTTATTCCTTAAGTTTTAATGTAAATGTTTGCCCTCACATGTCTATTCTCTCTCCTTGTGCTTCAGCATCAATTAGTACAGAACGGTTGGGTTTAACTTTCAGTTTATATACAATTTGAAGAAACAGAAACATAGGTAAGCAGTAAATTGTATGTCATTTACGTGTTAGTCTGCTTTAAAGCACCAATTCTGAAAACAGTTTCACTTAGAATGCTAAAAGGAGAACAGATGAATGACATATGTTCTCTGAATTTTTAATACAATTTTTACATTTAAGTAACAGCAAAAATGACATCAAGACCCTATCCTTCATTAATAAGGAAAATCAAGCTTTGTCTCCAAATGATTTGTGCATTTGCATCAAAACTTTTTAATTTAACACTGCAAATTATTTAAACCGAAGTGACTGAATCTTTGAGGCAGACTAAATCCAATTCAACACCTTCTGCTGATTCACTAATTGTGTTAAAAATATAAATCGCTTTATCTATATTCGCCACACTCCCATGGAAGAAAATTCAGGAACTTAGAATGAAAATAACTTCTGCCTCTTTAAAATAGTCGTTGTATTTTTTTAACCTTCAGTTCCTCCCCCTTTTTTTTTACATTTCTTTTTTTTTTTAATTGAGTTATAGTCAGTTTACAATGTTGTGTCAATGTTCCTACGCTTCTAAAACAAGAAAATGTTAGCTATTACAGTTATTGCAAAGCAAAATGCCTGTGAAAGTATTTTGTGACATGAGTATGCTATAAATATAAAAGGCCATCATGATTATTAGTTTTGACATCACCCCTTCCAAAACAGCCACCAAACATATAAGCAAAGATTATGAAATACTGATGAAATAAAAAAAAACAAACTGCTTTTTTTGGCTAACTCAGCAAAAAATATATTTTGGCTACTATGTAGTTTCTTCTCTCAGTTTTATATTTATTGGTCCTTATAACTATGTTGCTCATTTTATACTGATTATAAGCAAGTTTTATAATTTTGGTTCTCACTTATTATTATTAATTGCTAATATTTATTGAGCTAAGCTGATTATTTGCCAGACACTGTGGTAATTATTTTGCTGTTAGTTCAAGATGAACAAAGACTAACTTCTGAAAAATCCTGTATGTAGTTTTATTTATTTCCCCAACCCTATTATTTTTCTTTCATTACATAGGATTAGTCTTAGAAGTGGAAAAAAAATTAAATCAGAAATAATTTGTCTGTTAGACATTCAGTTAATTGACCAAATGGAATATTCCTTTCACCAGTGCACTATCCTTTTTTGGTAAATATTGTATATATATATATATATATATATATATATATATATATATAATAGAGGAAAGGGGAAAAGTGAAGAGGTCTCCAAGTTACTAATAGCAGTATTAACCTTTTAAGCATAAACTCAAGATAAGACAGTCATGAATGTTAAGGAGCAAAACAAAGTCAAATGGTATATGACTTTGCAATACAGCCCCTTGCATTAAATGAAGGTAAAGAGAAAAATAAAGACAAATGTGTTCATGGTTCCTCAGGTTCAACCAAATTTAAATCTGTAAGTTTCTATTAAGATATCTTACTCACTTCCACAACTTCTGGGCTGGGATGACTCAGTCCTGGATGAAAACAGCTCAAGGCATTTACAAACAACTCAGAAGATGTATTTGTCCATTGTATTAGCACACACTTACAGAAAATTAAATCTGTGCAGAACGCCGAGTTATTTAAAATCTCACCTTGGACCTATTTCCTAGGCCAATGGCTGATGTAGGACCTCAGGAACTGAGCTGAACTGAGTCTACAGAGCACTGGGTTAAGGGAGATAAAGGCCCCAAAGAGGAAGAACCAGAAAGCAAGGAAGTTGAAAATCATTTCCAAGAGCATGTTGGGGGCTACAGGGATGAGGAAACAACAGAATACATATTTAAAAAAAAAAAGCCAGAGTCTGCTTTGGAGGCCAACACTAGCAGGGTCAGCCCAGGATGTGCTGGTGGGGTCGTGGGGAAATTAGATCTTTCTATGACCTACTATACTATAATTTGTCATGAATACTCTTGGTTGTGAATAAACAAAGATGTTTGGAAGATAATTCACCACTGGCTTTGCTTGCCCTTTCATGTTATTTAGCGTACACTGTATACTCTAAATGTGACCTTAGAAACACAGTCTGGCCATTTAATGGATTTAAATAATAAGGAAGACATGTTATAAGCAGTAGAAACCATTTCCTAAGCAAGGAGAGGAGGAGCTAGAACTAGCTGTAACTTCGTCAATACTATTTATTAATATATCAAAAGGAAATAATGTCTCTCTGGGAAGGGGTTGGGGATACTTAGCTTGGAGTAGGAATGCACACCATAGCTACATGCAACTCATCTAAGGTGAGAAGGCCCGTGGGCGCTGTTCAATTTCTGTGACAGGAATGTATGCCCATTGTGAAAGTGGAGGGGGAAGGGTATAGCTCAAGTGGTAGAGCGCACGCTTAGCATGCATGAGGTCCTGGGTTCAACCCCCAGTACCTCCTTCAAATATAAATAAATAAATAAACCCAATTACCTCCCCCTCATAAAGCAAAACAAAACAAAAGCAAAACATGAAGGTGGAAATATTAAGTACTTCATAAACTGGTGCCATTAAACATTTGAATTTACAATGAATTCCCCCAAGCTCTAACTCCATGCTTACCAACACTCATCAGATTACAACTCTGACTTCTCTTAAACTTTGATCAGAAGAAGAAAAATGCTCTGTAGTTTGAACTGGGAACCAAATAATTGTCTTATTTAATGCACATTTGACTTAGAGAGATTTTTTTTCCAATATACCATCAAATGAAGTTTTTAAGCTTGCAAAATTGAGGACCAGATCCTGAGCTGTGAAAAAAGTAACAAAGGAAAATACCACATGGTGAACACTCTTGGAAAGCATCTAGCCTGACCTGCCTCCATCAAACTTCAAACTAATGACTGATAGTTACCCACTGAATGAAACATATTCAGATAATTGTGTTTTTTAAAAATAACTTGTGTTGTTTTTATTTATTACAAAAGCAATATGTGTAGAATTTTTTAAAAATATGAATAAGCAAAAACTCAACATGAAAAATTACCTATAGTAATAATTAACAATTATAGCGTCCCCGCTATAATCCAAGAACTGTTCTGAGTGCTTAACTGTAGTAATTAACTTGTTTATTTCTTGGGACAATCCAATGAGGCTGGAACTAACTGTTGTTCTTATTTAATAGATTTTAAAACTAAGGCGGAAAAGTTAAGCAACCCGCTAAAGCTCACACACCGGTTAAGTGGCAGAGGGCACACTTACTCCATTTTGTACAGGTCCCATAATTCCTTCTTTCATACAGTCCTCTCCTACAAATAGATACATTATTTTCCTTATAAAAATGTGATTATATGCTACATCCTTTCTGCCTACCTCCACAACACCAAAATGCATCATGAAATTCTTTAGAGACCAAGCCATAAGGTATGCTCATTGGAAACTAGGTTACCATTGCTTTCATGCCCTTTCAGTTGCCAAGACTAAGAAAAACACTTAATTATGATTTTTTTTAGGGGGAAGGAATCATCTCCAGTTCAAATTTGGCAACACAGAGTTCTTCCTCATTTTTTCCCAATCGATATTCTTATCTCCCTTTCCAAAGTGAGAAACTGAGTACCACAAAACTTCTCTATATTACTCATTTGCACTAACCCACAACACACATAAAACAGTTTCAGAAACAACACACTAATACCACCATTAGTGACACAGATACAATGTAAAGTTCAAGATTTCTTCGCAATTTTTTTCTTTAGACTTCTAGTCAGTAAGTATATGGTCAAAGTACTGTGTTAAAATGATGTTTGAGGTCTTTTGTATATGTGTGGTTATGTTTTATATATGGTTAGGCTGCTTGGTTTGTTTACATTTAAATTTTAGAGTTTGGCCTCTCCATCGTTTTTTACTGAATATTATTTGAATATGTTTAAATGATTCAAAATGCAGAATTATATAGAAATGTGTATTTAAGGATGTCTTACTTTCCTCTGCCTTATTCTCACACATCCCCTATAGGTTCCTCCTACCTATATTTCCTTTTAGAGAAAGAAAAAAAAGTTAAATTCATGTATATGTCTAAGTGTGTGTGTTTGCATGAACAATTAATGAGGTATATGGCAACTTGGCTTACAGTTACAAATGAACATGGTACATTCAAGAGCAAATCAGAAAATCCAAAAAGCCAGCATGATTAATAAACAAAGCATTTGATAGAACAAATTTATGGATTTTACAATGGTATTTACATGATTAAAAGTGAAAATAAAAATATTTCATCACCTCCCTGAAGTTTTGTGTCCTCTTTATTTTGTGTTATGCCTATCTCTGCCACCCTTCATGACCATTTATTATATTTAATACTTCTAACTCCTAAAATAATCATGGAAATCAAACCATAAATATTTAGATTAGGAATTATTCTAAAAACTTGTCCAAAACAAAAAGCTATTTTTTAAAAAATGTGATCAATTACTTTATCATCTATGTGCTTCTTAAAGAATCTACACTGTAATTTATTTAGGAAACTAGTACTTTATTAAATTATTTAAGGACTTTTATTAAGTTCCTTTAAATTAAATCTCTGGTAATCAGGATGTTACTTCTGCAGAAGAGTTTATTTGCGGAATTCAGTCCTCTCTCTTAACGACTCATGTTGAATAGTTTCTTGACTTTCTGGTATCAGATTACCACTGGGTCAGCTTTGTGTTGCTTAAATTATAAAACCTTATAAATTATAAATTATAAAAGTTTAAATTATCAAGGCAATAATTCATATTAAGAATGAAGTTAATGTTATTAATAACCAAAAATCCTGGGTTCTGCCACATCCAAAATTTGAGGCTGTAGTATGCTAACTGCTGAGTTAGACAAGCTGATGTTTTAGTTTTCTGGGCTGCAGCAACAAAGTACCAGAAACTGTGAGGGTTGAACAGAAGTGTTCTGCCTCGCAGTTCTGGAGGTTAGAAGCTCAAGCTCAAGCCGTTGGCAGGGCTGGTCCATTTGAGGGCTGTGAGGGAGGATCTGTTTCATGCCTCTCTCCCAGCTCCGGGTGGTTTGCTGCCACTCTTTGGTATTCCTTGGTTTGTAGAAGTGTCGTCCTGCCTCTGCCCTCAGCTTCACATGGTGCTCTCCCTCTGGGTGTGTCTATTGCTGTGTCCAGGGCTCCCCTTTCAGTAGGACCCAGTCATATTGGATTAGGGCCCAGTGTGTGACCTCATCTTAATCATCTCCAAAGACCCTATTTCCAAAAAAAGGTCACATTCACAGATACTAGGGATTAGGACTTCAACAGATAAATTTGGGGGGGGACACAGTTCAATCCATAGCACCTAATATATAAATTATACCAAAAGTTACATGTATTCTGTTATAATTTTGGAGTGATTTTGCAATTCTGGAATATGGAATGCTCAGCACTATCATTCTAGGATATGAAAAAGGAAAAGAGAGATGGGGGAGAGAGACAGAAAGAGAGAGATTGTTTTAAAATCTTTCCAAGCTTCAGTTGGGGTTTTCTATAAAAGAAAATTGAGTATTATTAATATATATATTGATGGATATTGACAGATTACTGTGCATATGCAATTCCCAGTATCAATCAGAATATCTGAACACTGGCTTTATATCCAATATTGTGTTAGGGACTGCTGAAACACAGTCATGCAAACAAACAAAACAACTATATAAAAGCTTCTCTGACCACAAATACAATGTAATAGGAAGATATGAGTAGCAGTCAAAAATAGAAATTTGTTTGTAAATATAAAAGAGCTAAATTTTGTCAGGAACTGGAAACACTGAAGGAGCTCAGAAAAGGAAAATGCAAATGAGGTTTGTTTATATACAAATACTCTCAAAAATCAATTTAAAAATGAGAAGCACTCTAGTAAATGGGGTCCATCAATAGAGGATTGATTAATTATGCTTTGTCTCTCTCTCTCTCTCTCTACCATGGAGGACTCTGCCATTATTATAGCAAAGGCAGATCTACCTGTGCTACAGTGGATATACAGAGAGATGGGTTAAACAAGAAATTCTTAATGGCTGAAACTTTAGGAACTGGACTCAGGAAATAGGGAAGAGAAGAGTACTGTCTCCTGGAGGTAGAGCAAAATGGAGGAAAAATTTTACTTTTGATTTTATGTCTTTCTGTGTTCTTGCACTTTTATAACATATGCTTTACTTTTTCTTTTGAAGCATCTTTATTATGGTATGATTCCTGTACAGTAAACTACACATATTTCAGATGTACAATCTGATGGATGCATATGCTTTACTTTTTACTTTTCATCATTTTTTGAGCTGGGGGGAGCTCCGTTGCGTAGAGCTGAGTTACTTATACTTTCTATTCGTCGCACATTATTAACATTGGCCCACACCCCTTTCTTGTCTTCTGCACGTATTTATTCACTTTTATCCCCATATCCCTATTCCATTTGCTTTGCCTCCCCATAAGCCATCTCTACACTGTACTTAACATACATATTTTTGTTTATATGTGATCTTGCAACACATGTATGGTTTTGAGTAAATAATTTTAAACTTATATAAGTTATGTTGTCATATCTCATTTTGCAGTTTACATTACTCACTAGGTACCACGTTTTTGAGAGCATCCATGTTGCTCCATGACAACAGGGCTGCTCTAACCCATTCCTTCTATGTGCTGCATACAAGTCATGTTGTGTGCTATCACCATTCACCTGTCCACTTGCCCAGAGGACATGACACTGCAATGAATACCCTAGTACAAGTCCTTTTATCGACCTACAGAAGAATTTATTTGTAATAAACACCCAATGGAAATACTAGTCTACGGTTTACATGTAAATATAATTTGGCTGAGTGATTCTAGCTGCTCTCCCAAATGGCTGCACCCGTCCACATGCCCATCAGCAATGCACCAGGGTCAAATGTCTCCATGTCCCCGCCCACACTCGGCATCGTGCAGCTTTCTAGCGTTGTCTAGTCTAGCAGGTTTAAACTGCTATCTCCTTTTTTAACTTGAATTTCTTTGATAACTTTAAAAACATGTAATAAGAAAACGTCTTCTCCATTGAAATCTATCACTCTATAATCTATCACCCTTTCACTCTGCTATGTCCTCTCTTAGAATCCAGCTATGTGTTTTTACTTCATCAAACTATATTTTCTCTACAACCTCAAATCATCATCTTTCAAAGCAATGTAAAATATTCACAGATCAGTGTTGAGAAGAATCGTGACAATGTAGAACAATACCCTCATTTTATACCCAAAGAAACTGAGGCCTAGAGAAAATAAATGACTCATCTACTATTAAAGGCATTTGAGGAGCAAACCAGAACAGGAAGTTACAGGGTATGAGACGCAGTGCTTTGGAGCTGGACAGAAAAAGGAAAATACAAGGTGGTTGGAATAGTTGAATAAGGCTTCCTGGGGGAGATAAAGCTGCAACTACCTTTTGAGAGATGAACAGAGGAGAAGTGGAAATGTTCTGGATGGAGAGAGCAACCCGAACAAAGCCATCTTTGTGAGCAATGAACATGCTGTGCCTTGTGCACGACAAGAGAGCAGCAAGAATGTGTGGCTGCAATAGGGAAAATGGGCATGGGACCTGGGGAGTCTAGGGAATCTAGCCAGGATTGGCTACATAATTTTTAGGACCTAGTGCAAGGTGAAAACAAAAACTAGTTCAAAACTTAAGAAACCTAATTACCTAACCCACCCCCCCCAAAACCCAAATAAAAACAACCAAAAAATATTAAAAAAGAAAGAAAAAGAAGAAGGAAGAAGAGAGAGAGGGAAAGAGTAGGAGACAGAGGGAGAAAATTCAACTAGAAACAGCATGCAGGACAGCAAAGGAAATCAGGGGTTTCCCAGGTAACCCAAGGATGGGCATGAAGAAGAAGAGGAAGATTCAATGCCATTTTAGAAGGGGAAAATCAGATGTGTTGACTAATTGGACATGCTGGAGGATTAGGAATGAGCATATAGCACAGGCAGGAGGATTTTTGCAGTGACAGCTTTTCAGGAAAAATTGCTGCATTCTCAACATCTGCATGCATCTGAGAATTACACCTGGATTCTTCATTTCCATGCCTTGATTTTAATCCTTAGGAAAGTAGGCCTTGGGGTACTACTTGTGATTCTAAAATGGAATAAGTAATGATTTAATTCCCAGCCAGTAAAGGGCAATCCAAATGACTGGCTCCACCATTTCCCCAGGGCTAGTTTGTAACCTGGGACAGAAATAAGCTGTGTGTATTAAATCAATACAATCACTCACAAGCCAAAAAAAAAAAAAAAAGTCATTGCTTTGGTGGCTATGTAGTATACGAACTATTTCTGTTTCTTAATGGTTTGCTTTCTTCAGATGTAAGCCTGGCCCCATTCCCACCACGTGAGCAACACCAACCAGGGACCAGGTGCCTTGAACAACGGTTCCAAGGTGCTATGATGCAAATTACAGGCCCCTGCCTGTCCCACGGGGGCGTCATAAAGACCAGGTTTCCTAAGAAACAGGACTGGGTAACATTAAATGGCACTGCCTGCTTTCTTCCTCTCTGCCAGCCTCAGTGGGAGCGCCTCATCAGAGCCTGGGAGCACAGCAGACTGGGGCACGTGTTAGTGTGAACCATCTTGTCATCTTTCAAAGCTTGACCATACTAAGAATGAAATCACTGCCTGTCACAGCATCTCTGATGTGGAACAGGGTTAATACAGAGTATATCTCTGAAACACAATAATACCTGTATTTGTCATAATGTGTCACTTGGAATTAGCAAAGAGGGAGGAGGTTCTTCCTGTCTGAAGGAGCCATGTGCCCACAGATTCCATGACACCCCCAGCTTCTCTACCTTGGACTGCTCAACTCCTTCCACTCCCCAAAACAGACCTTCCCAAAGCTCTGCCTTCAGCTCCCTTCTCTCTCTGTGATTTTCTCCATGTCTACGTTCTGACTTCTCACTTCTGTGCACTTGACTCCCAGCTCTACCTTGAGCCTTGATTTCTCCAGGCACCAGCTGCCTAGTAGGGGCGTCTTCTTCCACTTACCTCAGTCAGTATTTCCCAAAGTGAACATTCTACTCTACCCTTCTCTTCTAGTCCTTTCTCCTCCTGACGCCCCTACATTACACCACCATTCTCCCAGTCATTTAAACTAGATTCCTCAATTCATTTTTCTTCCTTCTCCTGTCTTGCCATGAACCTCATGCTAGAGACTTCACCCTGATTCAGGACCTCTTCGCCTCTCTACTACCATAGTAACTACCTTCTGGGTGAATTTCCCCGACTTTTAGTTTCTCTTACTTCCACTTCTCTGACATGCTGTTTCCAGATCATCCTTTCAAATGCTTTGATCCCTCTCCTGCTAAAAAAAAATCTTCAGTGGCTTCCTTGCTACAGAATTAATTTTAGTCCAACAAACTAGGATGGGTCCTTCAAACTTTTCTTAAGGTTTTTATTGTCTCTTCATAATTCTATCACTGATGAATGTCTTTAAATTTTTCTTTAACTTTCATACTTTCATCCTATATCACATTCTACGGTAACGAGTTCTGTAAATTTACTGAGTTCGGGATAAAACAGTTTCTCAATTTGTGCTGTTCAGATACAAGCAATATAAATGCTACCCAGACTGTGTTAAAAAATAAAGGACAACTTATTGTATAAGGACAACTTTCTGACTCACATAAACACAAAATCCAGAATTTGTTCTAGTTAGGCATGGCTGCCTCTAGGGATTCAATGTCATATAGGGATGGATATGTCTCTCGTTTGAACAAGCAAGATGGCCCCAACAAGCCCAGCTATACGTTCAACCTATTTGCCCACCCCAGCAAAAGTATACTCTTTGTTTTAAGCTCTGATGAGAAAGTTCTGGTAAGGACTCTGCTTATCCCTGTTATGGTCACTTATCCATCTCCAATTAAGCACAGTGGCAAGAAAAAATATCTGGCTAGACCTATCACTGTGGCAGAGAAATAAAGATAAAGGGGTAAGTTAACCTCACTCAAATCTCAAGGTATTGATTCTCTACAGAATAGAAGACTTGCACTAGAAAATGTACGAACTGCTGGAAATGCGCGCGTGCGCGCACACACACACCCTGCATGCTTTTGGCTGTATAGAACGAAAATACCCAACTCAAAGGGGC